>NC_087499.1:0-107500 GCF_036417665.1 Passer domesticus
AACGGGGAATTAATGGTGATTAATGAGGGATTAATAGCGATTAATAGGGATTAATGAGGGATTAATAGGGATTAATAGTGATTAATAGCGATTATTAGTGATTAATAGGGGGTTAATAGTGATTAACAGGGGATTAATAGGGACTAATAGTGATTAATAGTGGTTAATAGGGGGTTAATAGTGATTAATGAGGAATTAATGGGGATTCATAGCGATTAATAGTGATTAATCAGGGATTAATAGGGATTAATAGGGGATTAATGGTGATTAATAGTGGTTAATAGGGGATTAATAGCGATTATTAGTGATTAATGGGGGTTAATAGTGACTAATAGGGAATTAATAGGGATTAATGGTGATTAATGAGGGATTAATAGGGATTAATGGTGATTAATAGGGGATCAATGGGGCGGCAGCAGCAGCACCGGGGGCGTCATGGCTCTGGGGGGGGGAAACGGGGAATTATTAGTGATTAATGAGGGATTAATGGGGATTAATGGTGATTAATAGGGGATTAATAGGAATTAATAGTGATTAATAGGGGATTAATAGAGATTAATAGTGATTAATAGGGGATTAATAGCGATTAATGAGGGATTAATGGGGGTTAATAGTGACTAATAGGGAATTAATAGGGATTAATGGTGATTAATGAGGGATTAATAGGGATTAATGGTGATTAATAGGGGATTAATAGTAATTATTAGTGATTAATGAGGGATTAATAGCGATTAATGGTGATTAATAGGGGATTAATAGGAATTAATAGTGATTAATAGGGGATTAATAGCGATTAATAGTGATTAATGAGGGATTAATAGTGATTAATAGTGATTAATAGGGGATCAATGGGGCGGCAGCAGCAGCACCGGGGGCGTCATGGCTCTGGGGGGGGGGGGAAAGGGGGTTAGTGGTGATTAATGAGGGATTAATAGGGATTAATGGTGATTGATACTGGTTAATAGCGATTATTAGTGATTAATGAGGGATTAATGGTGATTAATGATGGATTAATAGCGATTAATGAGGGATTAATAGTGATTAATAGGGATTAATAGTGGACTAATAGTGATTAATAGGGGACTAATGGTGATTACTAGTGGTTAATAGGGGGTTAACAGTGATTAATGGGGAATTAATGAGGGAATTAATGGGGAAATTAATGGGGGAAAACCAAAAAATGGGGGGGAAAGGGGGGGAAATGGGAAAAATTGGGGGAAAATTGAGAAAAATGGGAAAAAATGGGGGAAATTTGGGGGAAATGGGGAAAAAATGGGGAAAAATGGAAAAAATTGGGGAAAAATGGGGAAAAAGGCGGGAAAATGGGGAAAAAAAGGGAAAAAATTGAGAAAAAAATGAGGAAAAAAGGCGGGAAAATGGGAAAAATTGGGGAAATTTTGGGGGAAATTGGGAAAAATTTGGGAAAAATGGGAAAAAATTGAAAAAAATGGGAAAAAATGGCGGGAAAAATTGGGGGGAAATTGGGGGAAATTGGGGGAAAATGGGAAGAATGAGAGGAAAAATGGGGGGAAATGGGAAAAAATTGGGGAAAATGAAAAAAAGAAATGTGGGAAATGGGGAAAATTTGGGGGAAATGGGGAAAAATTGGAGAAAATGAGAAAAAAATGGGGAAAAAATGGGAAAAATGGCGGGAAAATGGGAAAAATTGGGGGGAAGTGGGGAAATGGGGGAAAATGGGGGAAAACGGGAAAAAATTGAAAAAATGTGGAAAAATGTGAAAAATGTGAAAAAATGGGGAAAAATGGGAAAAATGGGGAAAATTTAGAGAAAAATGGGGCAAAATGGGAAAAAATGGGGAAAATTTGGGGGAAATTGGGAAAAATGGGAAAAAATTGGGAAAAATGGGGAAAAAGTCGGGAAAATGAGGAAAAAATGGGGAAATTTTGGGGGAAATTGGGAAAAATTTGGGGAAAAATGGGAAAAAAATTGAAAAAAATGGGAAAAAATGGGGGAAAATTGGGGGAAATTGGGGGATAACGGGAAGAATGAGGGGAAAAATGGGGGAAATGGGAAAAAATTGGGGAAAATGAAAAAAAAATGGGGGAAATGGGGAAAATTTGGGGGAAATGGGGAAAAATTGGGGAAAATGAGAAAAAATGGGGAAAAAAATGGGAAAAATGGCGGGGAAATGGGGGAAAATGGGGGGAAATGGGAAAAAATTGAAAAAAATGGGAAAAAAATGTGAAAAAATGTGAAAAAATGGGGAAAAATGGGGAAAATGGGGAAAATTTAGAAAAAAATGGGGGAAAATGGGAAAAAATGGGGAAAATTTGGGGGAAATTGGGAAAAATGGGAAAAAATTGGGAAAAAATGGGGAAAAAGGCGGGAAAATGAGGAAAAAATGGGGAAATTTTGGGGGAAATTGGGAAAAATTTGGAAAAAATGGGAAAAAATTGAAAAAAATGGGAAAAATGGGGGAAAATTGGGGGAAATTGGGGGAAAACGGGAAGAATGAGAGGAAAAATGGGGGGAATGGGAAAAAATTGGGGAAAATGAAAAAAAAAAAGGCGGGAAATGGGGAAAATTTGGGGGAAATGGGGAAAAATTGGAGAAAATGAGAAAAAAATGGGGAAAAAATGGGAAAAATGGCGGGAAAATGGGAAAAATTGGGGGGAAGTGGGGAAATGGGGGAAAATGGGGGAAAACGGGAAAAAATTGAAAAAAATGTGGAAAAATGTGAAAAATGTGAAAAAATGGGGAAAAATGGGAAAAATGGGGAAAATTTAGAGAAAAATGGGGCAAAATGGGAAAAAATGGGGAAAATTTGGGGGAAATTGGGAAAAATGGGAAAAAATTGGGAAAAAATGGGGAAAAAGTCGGGAAAATGAGGAAAAAATGGGGAAATTTTGGGGGAAATTGGGAAAAATTTGGGAAAAATGGGAAAAAAATTGAAAAAAATGGGAAAAAATGGGGGAAAATTGGGGGAAATTGGGGGGATAACGGGAAGAATGAGGGGAAAAATGGGGGGAAATGGGAAAAAATTGGGGAAAATGAAAAAAAAATGGGGGAAATGGGGAAAATTTGGGGGAAATGGGGAAAAATTGGGGAAAATGAGAAAAAATGGGGAAAAAAATGGGAAAAATGGCGGGGAAATGGGGGAAAATGGGGGGAAATGGGAAAAAATTGAAAAAAATGGGAAAAAAATGTGAAAAAATGTGAAAAAATGGGGAAAAATGGGGAAAATGGGGAAATTTAGAAAAAATGGGGGAAAATGGGAAAAAATGGGGAAAATTTGGGGGAAATTGGGAAAAATGGGAAAAAATTGGGAAAAAATGGGGAAAAAGGCGGGAAAATGAGGAAAAAATGGGGAAATTTTGGGGGAAATTGGGAAAAATTTGGAAAAAATGGGAAAAAATTGAAAAAAATGGGAAAAATGGGGGAAAATTGGGGGAAATTGGGGGAAAACGGGAAGAATGAGAGGAAAAATGGGGGGAAATGGGAAAAAATTGGGGAAAATGAAAAAAAAATGGGGGGAAATGGGGAAAATTTGGGGGAAATGGGGAAAAATTGGGGAAAATGAGAAAAAATGGGGAAAAAAATGGGAAAAATGGCGGGGAAATGGGGGAAAATGGGGGGAAATGGGAAAAAATTGAAAAAAATGGGAAAAAAATGTGAAAAAATGTGAAAAAATGGGGAAAAATGGGGAAAATGGGGAAAATTTAGAAAAAAATGGGGGAAAATGGGAAAAAATGGGGAAAATTTGGGGGAAATTGGGAAAAATGGGAAAAATTGGGAAAAAATGGGGAAAAAGGCGGGAAAATGAGGAAAAAATGGGGAAATTTTGGGGGAAATTGGGAAAAATTTGGAAAAAATGGGAAAAAATTGAAAAAATGGGAAAAATGGGGGAAATTGGGGGAAATTGGGGGAAAACGGGAAGAATGAGAGGAAAAATGGGGGGAAATGGGAAAAAATTGGGGAAAATGAAAAAAAAAAAAGGAGGGAAATGGGGAAAATTTGGGGGGAAATGGGGAAAAATTGGAGAAAATGAGTAAAAAATGGGGAAAAAATGGGAAAAATGGCGGGAAAATGGGAAAAATTGGGGGGAAGTGGGGAAATGGGGGAAAATGGGGGAAAACGGGAAAAATTGAAAAAAATGTGGAAAAATGTGAAAAATGTGAAAAAATGGGGAAAAATGGGAAAAATGGGGAAAATTTAGAGAAAAATGGGGCAAAATGGGAAAAAATGGGGAAAATTTGGGGGAAATTGGGAAAAATGGGAAAAAATTGGGAAAAAATGGGGAAAAAGTCGGGAAAATGAGGAAAAAATGGGGAAATTTTGGGGGAAATTGGGAAAAATTTGGGAAAAATGGGAAAAAATTGAAAAAAATGGGAAAAAATGGGGGAAAATTGGGGGAAATTGGGGGATAACGGGAAGAATGAGGGGAAAAATGGGGGGAAATGGGAAAAAATTGGGGAAAATGAAAAAAAATGGGGGAAATGGGGAAAATTTGGGGGAAATGGGGAAAAATTGGGGAAAATGAGAAAAAATGGGGAAAAAAATGGGAAAAAATGGCGGGGAAATGGGGGAAAATGGGGGGAAATGGGAAAAAATTGAAAAAAATGGGAAAAAATGTGAAAAAATGTGAAAAAATGGGGAAAAATGGGGAAAATGGGGAAAATTTAGAAAAAAATGGGGGAAAATGGGAAAAAATGGGGAAAATTTGGGGGAAATTGGGAAAAATGGGAAAAAATTGGGAAAAAATGGGGAAAAAGGCGGGAAAATGAGGAAAAAATGGGGAAATTTTGGGGGAAATTGGGAAAATTTGGAAAAAATGGGAAAAAATTGAAAAAAATGGGAAAAATGGGGGAAAATTGGGGGAAATTGGGGGAAAACGGGAAGAATGAGAGGAAAAATGGGGGGAAATGGGAAAAAATTGGGGAAAATGAAAAAAAATGGGGGAAATGGGGAAAATTTGGGGGAAATGGGGAAAAATTGGGGAAAATGAGAAAAAATGGGGAAAAAATGGGAAAAATGGCGGGGAAATGGGGGAAAATGGGGGGAAATGGGAAAAAATTGAAAAAAATGGGAAAAAAATGTGAAAAAATGTGAAAAAATGGGGAAAAATGGGGAAAATGGGGAAAATTTAGAAAAAATGGGGGAAAATGGGAAAAAATGGGGAAAATTTGGGGGAAATTGGGAAAAATGGGAAAAAATTGGGAAAAAATGGGGAAAAAGGAGGGAAAATGAGGAAAAAATGGGGAAATTTTGGGGGAAATTGGGAAAAATTTGGAAAAAATGGGAAAAAATTGAAAAAAATGGGAAAAATGGGGGAAAATTGGGGGAAATTGGGGGAAAACGGGAAGAATGAGAGGAAAAATGGGGGGAAATGGGAAAAAATTGGGGAAAATGAAAAAAAAAAAGGCGGGAAATGGGGAAAATTTGGGGGAAATGGGGAAAAATTGGAGAAAATGAGAAAAAAATGGGGAAAAAATGGGAAAAATGGCGGGAAAATGGGAAAAATTGGGGGGAAGTGGGGAAATGGGGGAAAATGGGGGAAAACGGGAAAAAATTGAAAAAAATGTGGAAAAATGTGAAAAATGTGAAAAAATGGGGAAAAATGGGAAAAATGGGGAAAATTTAGAGAAAAATGGGGCAAAATGGGAAAAAATGGGGAAAATTTGGGGGAAATTGGGAAAAATGGGAAAAAATTGGGAAAAAATGGGGAAAAAGTCGGGAAAATGAGGAAAAAATGGGGAAATTTTGGGGGAAATTGGGAAAAATTTGGGAAAAATGGGAAAAAAATTGAAAAAAATGGGAAAAAATGGGGGAAAATTGGGGGAAATTGGGGGATAACGGGAAGAATGAGGGGAAAAATGGGGGGAAATGGGAAAAAATTGGGGAAAATGAAAAAAAAATGGGGGAAATGGGGAAAATTTGGGGGAAATGGGGAAAAATTGGGGAAAATGAGAAAAAATGGGGAAAAAAATGGGAAAAATGGCGGGGAAATGGGGGAAAATGGGGGGAAATGGGAAAAAATTGAAAAAAATGGGAAAAAAATGTGAAAAAATGTGAAAAAATGGGGAAAAATGGGGAAAATGGGGAAAATTTAGAAAAAAATGGGGGAAAATGGGAAAAAATGGGGAAAATTTGGGGGAAATTGGGAAAAATGGGAAAAAATTGGGAAAAAATGGGGAAAAAGGCGGGAAAATGAGGAAAAAATGGGGAAATTTTGGGGGAAATTGGGAAAAATTTGGAAAAAATGGGAAAAAATTGAAAAAAATGGGAAAAATGGGGGAAAATTGGGGGAAATTGGGGGAAAACGGGAAGAATGAGAGGAAAAATGGGGGGAAATGGGAAAAAATTGGGGAAAATGAAAAAAAAAAAGGCGGGAAATGGGGAAAATTTGGGGGAAATGGGGAAAAATTGGAAAAAATGAGAAAAAATGGGGAAAAAATGGGAAAAAATGGCGGGAAAATGGGAAAAATTGGGGGAAAGTGGGGGAAATGGGGGAAAATGGGGAAAAATGGGGAAAAAATTGAAAAAAATTGGAAAAAAATGTGAAAAATGTGAAAAAATGGGGAAAAAATGGGGAAAATGGGGAAAATTTAGAGAAAAATGGGGAAAAAATGGGGAAAAAATGGGGAAAAAAAGGGGGGGAAACGGGGCTTGCGGGGGCACCGCGCCCGGGACGGCGCCCGGGGGTCCCGGGCTGTTTTTTTGGGTGGAATTTGGGCTTTTTTAGGGGCGAATTTTGGGGTTTTTGGGGTTTTTCGGGGTTTTTCGGGGTTTTGGCGGCGCCGGGACGCGCCGAGCGCCGCGCGCGGGCGGGGCCGGGCCCGCGGGGGGCGGGGCCGGGGGCTGCGGGGCCGGGAGGGGTTTTTGGGGTTTTTTTGGGTTTTTTTGGGGTTTTTTTGGGGGTCCCGGGGCCTCCCCTCCCCCCCCCGGTACCTGCGGCGGCGGCGGGCGGAGACACGTGGGGCGGAGCGCGCTGCGCATGCGCGGCGCCGCGCCGCGCCATTGGCTGGCTCTCCGGCCGAGGGGCGTGGCTTCCGGTGCCGCCGAGTTCATCCGGAAGGAGCGCCGCTGGCCGCGGCGCTCGGCGCCCCCTAGCGGCGCGGCGGAGCAGAAAGCAGCGGGGGCGGCGCCCGAAAATGCCGGGAATTACCCCAAAAAAACCCCGAAATCAGCCCAAAAAACACCCGAAACCACACCAAAAACGCCGAAATCACCCCCAAAAAACCTGAAATCACCCAAAAACCCCGAAACAGCCCAAAACCACCCTAAAAACCCTAAAAATTGCCCCCAAAACCACCCCAAAATCACTCCAAATCACCCCAAAACCACCCTAAAGACCCCCAAATCACCCCAAAACTGCCCCAAAATCACCCCCAAACCCATAAACCCCTCCCAAAATCCCCCAAACCACCCGAAATCACCCCAAATCAAGCCAAAAACTCCCCCAAAATCCCCTCAAAACCCCCCAAATCAACCTAAAAACCCCCAAAATCCCCCCCCAAAAATTCCCAAAATCTCCCCAGAATCCCCCCAAAACCCCCCAAAACACCAGAAATCCCCCCGAAATCCCCCCCAAAATCTCCCAAATCCTCCAAAATCCCCCCAAAACCCCCTCAAAATCCCCCAAATCCCCCCAAAATTCCCCAAAATCAACCTAAAAACCCCCAAAATTCCCCAAATCCCCCCAAAAATTCCCAAAATCCCCAAAAATCCCCCCCAAAATCCCTCAAATCAACCTAAAAACCCTCAAATTCCCCCAAAATCCCCCCAAAAATTCCCAAATTCCCTCAAAATCCCCCAAATTCCCCCCAAAATCCCCACAAACAACACCCACACGGGGGGGGCGGGGCCGGGCGTTTATTGGGGACCCAAAAGAGGCCGGGGACCCCCGGGCTGGGGAGGGGTCCCCGAGAATTTGGGGAGGGGTCCCCGGGGCTTTTGGGGTGATCCCTCTCACATTTTGGGGCGATTCCCCCCGATTTTTGGGGCGATTCCCCCCCGTTTTTGGGGTGATTTCCCCCCGATTTTGGGGAGGGGGTCCCTGCAGATTCTGGGGTGATTCTCCCCGAATTTCGGGTGGAATCCCCCCAAATTTTTGGGGAGGGGTCCCTGGGATTCTCAGGAGGATCCCCTCGGGGTTTTTGGGGTGATTCCTCTCACATTTTGGGGCGATTTCCCCGGGTTTTGGGTGGGGTTCTCAGCAGGTTTTCAGGAGGACTCCCCCAGATTTTTGGGGTGATCCCCCTGGAAGTTTGGGTGGGATCCCCCCAAAATTCGAGGAGGGATCCCCCCAAGATTTTGGGGAGGGGTCCCCGGGGTTTTTGGGGTGATCACGCCAGATTTTTGGGGTGATTCCCCCAAATTTTGGGGTGATTTCCCCGGGTTTTGGGTGGGGTCCTCCGCAGATTTTCAGGAAGACCCCCCCAGATTTTTGGGGTGATTCCCCCGGAATTTCGGGTGGGATCCCCCCAAATTTTGAGGAGGGGTCTCTGCAGATGTCGTCGACGATCCCCGGGGGTCTTCAGGGCGGGTCCCCCCCGATTTTGGGGCGGTTCCCCCCGGTTTTGGGGTCACTGCTTCTGCTGCAGCGCCTCCTTGCGCGCCGCGTCCTGCAGCAGCTGCGTGTCCACCTCGTCGGCAGGCAGCTGCACGTAGCGCACCACGGAGCCCCGGATGAAGCAGTTCTTCACCGACAGCTGGGGGGCGCGGCACTGAGACCCCCACCCAAAAAAAACCCCAACGAAATCCCCCGGGAAAACCCCAAAAAACCCCAAAGAAATCGCCCAAAAAACGACCAAAATACCCCAAAAAATGACTGAGAAACCCCAAAAACCGCCCCAAAAACCCCAAAATGGAGCCCCGGGTGAAGCAGTTCTTGACAGAGAACTGGGGGGCGCGGCACTGAGACCCCCACCCAAAAAAAACCCAGACGAAATCCCCCCCAGAAAAACCCAAAAAAACCCCGCAAAAATTGCCCCAAAAACGACCGAAATAGCCCAAAAAATCGCCGAGAAATGACAAAAAATCACCAAGAAACCCCAGAGCCACGGAGCCCCGGATGAAGCAGTTCTTCACCGACAGCTGGGGGGCGCGGCACTGAGACCCCCACCCAAAAAAAACCCCAACCAAATCCCCCCGGGAAAACCCAAAAAAAACCCACAAAAATCGCCCAAAAAACGACCGAGAAACGACAAAAAATGACTGAGAAACCCCAAAAACCGCCCCAAAAACCCCAAAATGGAACCCTGGGTGAAGCAGTTCTTGACAGAGAACTGGGGGGCGCGGCACTGAGACCCCCACCCAAAAAAAACCCCAACGAAATCCCCCCGGGAAAACCCCAAAAAACCCCAAAGAAATCGCCCAAAAAACGACCGAGAAACGACAAAAAATCGCTGAAATATCCCAAAAAAAACGCCCCAAAAACCAGCAAAATCCCCCCCAGGACCCCCAGAGACCCCCCAAACCCCCCCCAGACCCCCCCCAGGACCCCCCAAACCCCCTCTGAGAGCCCCCAGACCCCTCCAGAGACCCCCAGGACCCCCCTGGGACCCCCCCAAATCCCACGAGCCCCCCCAAAAACCCCCCTGAGACCCCCAAAACCTCCCCCAAATTCCCCCCTGGGAGCCCCCAGGACCCCCCCAGGACCCCCCCAGGACCCCCCCAGGACCCCCCAGACCCCCCCAGGACCCCCCAAAGCCCCCCAAAGCCCCCCACCATGTGCGGGTACTTCTCGGGGTCCGTCACGCTGATGTCGGTCAGTTTGATGTTCAGGTACTGGGGAGGGGGCACGGGGGGGGTCAGGGGGGGCTGCACCCCTCAGGGACCCCCCAAAACCCCCCTGGGACCCCCGGGACCCCCCAAACCCCCCCCAAGGTCCCCCCAGGGATCCCCAGGGACCCCTGGGAACACCCAGAGACCCCCAGAGACCCCCATGGGACCCCCCAAAACCTCCCCAAACCCCCCAGGAACCCCCAAAACACCCAGGGACCCCCCAGGGACCCCCCAAAGCCCCCCCAAAACCCCCAGAAACCCCCCCAGGACCCCCCAAAACCCCCAGGGACCCCCCAGAGACCCCCCCGGACCCCCAAAAGCCCCAGAAACCCCCACAGGGACCCCCAAAAACCCCAGAGACCCCCCCAGGGACCCCTCAAAATCCCCCGGGGACCCCCGGGAACCCCCAGAGACCCCCAGGGACCCTCAGGAACCCCCGGGGACCCCCAAAACACCCCCAGAGACCCCCAGAAACCCCCACAGGGACCCCCCAAAACCCCCAGGGACCCCCCAGAGACCCCCCAGGACCCCCAAAACCCCCAGAAACCCCCACAGGGACCCCCCAAAACCCCCCCCAAACCCCCACAGGATCCCCCAAAAACCCCAGGGACCCCCAGAGACCCCCAGAGACCCCTCAGGGACCCCCCAAAACCCCCCCAGGACCCCCCAGGGACCCCCCAAACCCCCCCAAAACCCCCCAGGGACCCCCCCAGGGACCCCTCAAAACCCCCCAGGGACCCCCCAGAGACCCCCAGAGACCCCCCAGGGACCCCTCAAAATCCCCCGGGGACCCCCCCACGACCCCCAAAACCCCACCCGGGACCCCCCCAAACCCCCACTGGGACCCCCAGAGACCCCCAGGAACCCCCGGGGACCCCCAAAACACCCCCAGAGACCCCCATGGGACCCCCCCAGGGACCCTCAGGACCCCCAAAACCCCTCCTGTGAGCCCCCAGACCCCCCCAGAGACCCCTGGGACCCCCAGAGACCCCCAGGACCCCCCCTGGGACACCCCAAACCCCCTCTGGGACCCCCAAAAACCCCCCCAGGATCCTCTCGAGACCCCCAAAACCCCTCCCGTGAGCCCCCAGACCCCCCCAGAGACCCCTGGGGACCCCCAAAACCCCCTCTGGGACCCCCACTCACCTGATCCACCGAGTGCAGCGTGCCGCAGATGCTGGGGAGACACGGGGGGGTTTGGGGGGGTCCCAGGGGGTCCCAGGGGGGGTTTGGGGGGTCTCTGGAGGGGTTTGGGGGGTCCTGGGAGGGTTTTGGGGGGGATTTGGGGGTTCTGAGGGGGTTTGGGGGGGTCCCGGGGGGTCCCAAGGGGGTTTTGGGGGTCCCCAGGAGGAATTTGGGAGAGATTTGGGGGGTCCCAGAGGGGATTTGAGGGGGCCTGGGGGGGTTCCCGGGGGTCCCAGGGGTGTTCCAGGGGGTTTGGGGGGATCTGGGGGGTCCCAGGGCAGTTTTTGGGGGTCTCCCTGGGCAGTTTTGGGGTCCCGTGGGGCAGTTTTTGGGGCATTTTTTGGGGTAGTTTTTGGGGCTGTTTTTGGGGCTGTTTTTGGGGTCCCCCGAATCAGTTTTGGGTCAGTTTTTGGGGTCTCTCTCAGGGGGTCCCCGGGTCAGTTTCTGGGGCAGTTTTTGGGGTCCCCCGGGTCAGTTTTGGGGTCCCTTGGGGCAGTTTTGGGGGCATTTTTGGGGCTGTTTTTGGGGGTCCCAGGTCAGTTTTTGGGGGTGATTTTGGGGTCCCCCGAATCAGTTTTGGGTCAGTTTTTGGGGGTCTCTCAGGAGGTCTCCCGGGTCAGTTTTGGGGTCCCTTGGGGCAGTTTTTGGGGCAGTTTTTGGGGCAGTTTTGGGGTCTCCCCGGGTCAGTTTTGGGGCAGTTTTTGGGGGCAGTTTCAGGGGTCCCGGGGCAGTTTTTGGGGCAGTTTTTGGGGGTCCCGGGGCAGTTTTGGGGCTGTTTTTGGGGGCAGTTTCAGGGGGTCCCGGGACAGTTTTTCGGTGTTTTTGGGGCAGTTTTTGGGGTTTCTCTGGGGTCCCCCCGGGTCAGTTTTGGGGGCAGTTTTTGGGTCCCCCCGGGGCAGTTTTTGGGGGTTTTTTTTGGTGTCTCTCTCAGGGGGTCCCGGGTCAGTTTTGGGGCAGTTTCTGGGGCAGTTTTTGGGTCCCCCCGGGTCAGTTTTTGGGGTGTGTCTGGGGGTCCCGAGCCCCCCTGACCTGAGGTCGTTCTTCAGCTCCACCACCACGTCCTTGCCCACCAGGGACTTGAAGAAGGAGTAGAACAGCTGGGGGGGCACGGGGGGGTCAGGGGGGCTTTGGGGGTCCGGGGGGGTTTGGGGGGGTCCGGGGGGGTCACAGGGGGGATTTGAGGGGGGTTTGGGGGGGATTGGGGGTAGTTTGGGGGGGGTTGGGAGGTTTTGGGGGTCCGGAGGGGTTTGGGGGGGTCCGGGGGGGTTTGGGGGTGTTTTGGGGGTCACAGGCTGTTTTTTTGGGGTGTTTTAGGGGGATTTGAGGGGTTTTGGGGGGGTTTGGGGGGCACAAGGAGGTCGGGGGGCTTTGGGGGGGGCAGAGAGGGGATTTCGGGGGGTTTGAGGGGATTTAGGGGGGTTTTGGGGAGGTTGAGGGGGGTTTTGGGGAATTTGGGGGGGTCACGGGGGGCTTTGGGGGGTTTGGGGGGTTTGGGGGTAGTTTAGGGGGGGTTGGGAGGTTTTGGGGGTCCGGAGGGGTTTAAGGGGATTTTGGGGGGGGTTTAGGGGGGATTTTGGGGGGGTTGAGGGGGGTTTTGGGGAATTTGGGGGGTCACAGAGGGGGTTTGGGGGGTCAGGGGGGTTTGGGGAGGGGCTTTGGGGGTCCGGGGGGGTCCCGGGGGGGTTTGGGGGTCTCGGGGGGCCTCGGGGGGGTCCTGGGGGGCACCGAGGGGTCCCCAAACCCCCCCGGGACCCCCCAAACCCCCCCAAATCCCCCCAAATCCCCTCCCCCCCCCCCGCTCACCATCGCCGCCGCCGCGCGCCGCGCTGGCCCCGCCCCCTTCCGCCGCAGGCCACGCCCCCCGGGCCGGGCCGAGCCCCGCCCCCTGCCCCAATTACAGCCCCGCCCACTCACCGGATGCCCCGCCCCGCCCCCGCCGGGCCCCGCCCACCGCGCGCGCGCGGGCGGCGGGAAATGAATCACGGGGTCAAAGGTCACGGGAAACGGGGTGGGGGGGGGGACACGGGGACAGCGGGGACCCCCGAGACCCCCCCAGTGTCCCCAAAGTGTCCCAAATGTCCCCAAATGTCCCCAAGTCCCCCCGTGTCCCCTTGTCCCCAATGTCCCCAGTGTCCCCCACAGTGTCCCCAGTGTCCCCTCCTTGTCCCCAATGTCCCCCCAATGTCCCCCCAGTGTCACCCCAAATGTCCCCAAATGTCCCCAAGTCCCCCCCAGTGTCCCCTTGTACCCCCCATGTCCTCTTGTCCCCCAGTGTCCCCTCCTTGTCCCCAATGCCCCCCCCAATGTCCCGATGTCCCCCCCAGTGTCCCCCAGTGTCCCCAGTGTCCCCAAATGTCCCCCATGTCTCCTCATGTGTCCCTGTCCCCATCTCAGTCCCTGTGTCCCCCTGTCCCCCCCCCCCAGTGTCCCCAAGTCCCCCAGGTGTCCCCTCCACGTGTCCCCAGTGTCCCCAATATTTCCTTGTCCCCAATGTCCCCCAGTGTCCCCTCTGTGTCCCCAATATCCCAATGTCCCCCCCAATGTCCCCGATGTTCCAAATGTCCCTCTGTCCCCCTCTTGTCCCCATGTCCCCAGTGTCCCTCCACGTGTCCCCGGTGTCCCCAGGATCCTGAATGTCCCCATGTCCCTGCCATGTGTCCCCATGTCCCCCCTGTCCCCATGCCAGTCCCCTGTCCCCTCACGTGTCCCTGTCCCTGTCCCCTGTCCCCTCCCACGCAGGGCCGGGCGGGACCGGGACAACCGGCCCTGTGTCACCCCTGGCACCTGTGTCACCTCCCTGTCACCTCTGCCACCTGCCCCGTCACCAACCTGGCACCTGTGTCACCTCTGCCACCCCTGTCACCAGCCTGGCACCCCTGGGACCCCTGGCACCCGTGTCACCTGTGTCACCTGCCCCCTCGCCGGCCCTGCCACCTCCCTGTCACCAACCTGGCACCTGTGTCACCCCTGTCACCAGCCTGGCACCCCTGGGACCCCGGCACCTCTGTCACCTGTGTCACCTGTGCCACCTGTGTCACCTGCCCCCTCGCCGGCCCTGCCACCTCCCTGTCACCTCTGTCACCTGCCCCGTGACCTGCCCCGTCATCAACCTGTCACCCCTGTCACCGCTGTCACCTCTGTCACCCCTGCCACCTCTGTCACCCCTGTCACCTCTGTCACCCCTGTCACCGCTGTCACCGCTGTCAGCCGCCCCCTCACCTGCCCCGTCACCGCCGTGTCACCAACCTGTCCCCTCCCTGTCACCTGCCCCATCACCAACCTGTCCCCTCCCTGTCACCTGCCCCGTCACCGCCGTGTCACCAACCTGTCCCCTCCCTGTCCCCTCTGTCCCCTCCCTGTCCCTCTGTCCCCTCCCTGTCCCCCCGGGATTTAAGGGCGGCCCCGGAGCCACCGCGGCACCGACCGAGCTGCCGGTGAGTGGGGACAGCCAGGGGACAGGGATGGGGACAGGATGGGGACAGGGGGGACAGTGGGGACAGCCAGGGGACAGGGGTGGGGACAGGGAGGGGACAGCCAGGGGACAGGGGGGACAGCGATTGGGGACAGGGATGGGGACAGAGATGGGGACAGGGATGGGGACAATGAGGGGACAGCCAGGGGACAGGGGGGGACAGGGGGGACAGCCAGGGGACAGGGATGGGGACAGGGATGGGGACAATGAGGGGACAACAGGGACAGGGATGGGGACAGGATGGGGACAGTGGGGGACAATGGGGACAGGGGGGGACAGGGGGGGACAGCGATTGGGGACAGGATGGGGACAGGGGGGACAATGGGGACAGGATGGGGACGGGGATGGGGACAGCCAGGGGATAACGGGGACAGCGATTGGGGACAGGGGGGACAGGGGGGACAGGGATGGGGACAGGATGGGGACAGGGATGGGGACAGTGGGGACAGGGATGGGGGCAGGGGGGGACAACAGGGACAGCCAGGGGACACCGAGGGGACGGGGGGGATAGGGGGGACAGCGAGGGGACAGCGGGGACAGGGATTGGGGACAATGAGGGGACAACAGGGACAGGATGGGGACAGGGATGGGGACAGGGAGGGGACAATGGGGACAGCGAGGGGACAGTGGGGAACGGGGGGGACAGGGATAGGGACAGGGAGGGGACAGGGATGGGGACAGAGGGGACAGTGGGGGACAATGGGGACAGTGGGGACAGGGATGGGGACAGGGGGGACAGGGACAGGGATGGGGACAGGGACTGGGGACAGCGAGGACAGGGGGGGACGGGGGGGGACAGGGGGGACAGGGATGGGGACAGCAAGGGGACAACAGGGACAGGGATTGGGGACAGCGGGGGACAATGGGGACAGGGAGGGGATGGCCAGGGGAGAATGGGGACAGTGGGGACAGGGATGGGGAACAGGGACTGGGGACACTGGGGACACTGGGGACAGCGGGGACAGTGGGGACAGAGAGGGTACAATAGGGACAGTGGGGACAGCAAGGGGACAGGGATGGGGACAGGGACTGGGGACAATGGGGACATCGGGGACGGGATGGGGACAGGGACAACAGTGTGGGGACACGGGGACAGGACCGGGACATGGGGCTGGGGACAAAGGGACACTGGGGACATTGGGGTGGGGACACGTGTGGGGCCGTGAGCAGGACAAGGGACAGGGGGACAGGGACAGGGATGGGACAGGGACACGGGGACAGGGGACACGGGGACAGGGGGACAGGGACAGGGACAGGGGGACACGGGGACAGGGACAGGGACAGGGGGACAGGGACAGGGACAGGGACATGGGGACAGGGGGACAGGGACAGGGACAGGGACAGGGGACACGGGGACAGGGGGACAGGGACAGGGGGACACAAGGCTGGGGACAGGTCAGGGACATTGGGAAGGTTGGGTGGGGACACAGGAACGGGGTGGGGACATTGGGGACAGGAAGTGGGGACACGAGGGATGTGGTGACAGGGACAGGGCTGGGACAGGGGGACAGGATGGGGACAGGGACAGGGACAGGATGTGGCACATGAGGGATGTGGGGACAGGGACAGGGACGGGACAGGGACACGGGGACGGGATGGTGACAGGGACACGGGGGTGGGATGGTGACAGGGATGGGGACATGGGGACAGGGATGGGGACAGGATGTGGCACACGAGGGATGTGGGGACAGGGATGGGATGGGGACAAGGACAAGGGACAGGATGGGACAACGAGGGGACAGGGAGGGGACAATGAGGGGACAGCGCCGTGGGGGCCACCGGGATCCTGGGCTGGGGGGGGGGGGTGGGGGCTGTGTCCTCCCTTATTGTCCCCAATGTCCCCAATGTCTCATTGTCCCCATTATCCCCATTGTCCCCTTGGTGTCCCCAATGCCCCCCTGTCCCTGTGGTGTCCCTGTGGTGTCCCCAATGTCCCCGATGTCCCCATGTCCCCAGGGATGTGCGCTGGCCTGCAGTGTTTGCTGAACCTCCTGCGCTGGGGCTGTGTCCCCGCAGTGTCCCCATTATCCCATTGTCCCCACGGTGTCCCCAATGTCCCCAATGTCCCCTCGATGTCCCCATTGTCCCCTTGGTGTCCCCAGGGATGTGCGCTGGCCTGCAGTGTTTGCTGAACCTCCTGCGCTGGGGCTGTGTCCCCATTGATGTCCCCATTGTCCCCCTGTGTCTGTGATGTCCCCAATGTCCTCAATGTCCCTGTGATGTCCCCAATGTCCCCAATGTCCCCAGGGATGTGCGCTGGCCTGCAGTGTTTGCTGAACCTCCTGCGCTGGGGCTGGGGGGTCCTCAAGGGGCTCCTGGGGGGACACGGAGGTGAGCGGGGGACACGGGGGGGACAATTGGGGACACGGGGGGGACACGGGGGGGACAATTGGGGACACGGGGGGGACACGGGGGGGACACGGGGGGGTGACAGTGACAGGGGAGGGGACACAGGGAGGGGACACAGAGGTGAGGAGGGGACACGGGGGGGACACGGGGGGGACACAGAGGGACATGGGGAGGGGGACAATGGCAGGGGTGGGGACACAGGAGGGGACAATGACAGGGGGGACACGGGGGGGACAATGGCAGAGGGGGGGACACGGGGGTGGTGACACAGGGGAGGGGACACAGGGGGGACAATTGGGGACATGGGGAGGGGGACAATGACAGGGGGGACAATTGGGGACATGGGGAGGGGACAATGACAGGGGGGACACGGGAGGGGACAATGGCAGGGGAGGGACACGGAGGTGAGCAGGGGACACGGGGGGGGGGGGGACAATGACAGGGGGAGGGGACACACGGGGGACAATTGGGGACATGGGGGGGGTGACACAGAGGGACAGGGGAGGGGGACACGGGGACACGGGGGGGTGGCAGTGATGGGGACGGGACACGGGGAGGGGACAATGACACGGGGGGGTGTGGCGCTGAGGTCAAAGGTCACCGCTGACCCCCCCTTTCCCCCCCCCACAGGGACCCACCCGCCCCCCGCAGCCGAGGGGACGACGAGCAAGGAGGAATGAGAGACCCCCCCCAAAAATCACCCGGGACCCCCAAAAACACCCGGGACCCCCCGGGACCCCCCCATGAATAAACCCCCCCTTTGAGCCGTGTCCGGTTTGTTCTGAGCGATTTTGGGTTAAAAAACGGAGCCAGAGAAATTGAAATTAAAATGAAGAAGAAATTAAAATGAAGGAGAAATTAAAATTAAATGCGAGAAATTGAAATTCTTCCGTTTGGAAGAAATTAAAATTAAAATTGTATAGGAGAAATTAAAATTAATTGGGAGAAATTAAAATTAAATGGGAGGAATTAAATGGAAGAAATTGAAATTAAAGATGAGAAATTAAAATTAAAATTAAAATTAAAATTGAAATTAAAATTAAAATTAAATAGAATAAATTAAAATTAAAAGTAAACAGGAGAAATTAAAAATAAATGGAAGAAATTAAAATTAAATAGGAGAAATTAAAATTAAATGGGAGAAATTAAGATTAAAATTAAAATTAAAGTTAAAATTAAATAGAAGAAATTGAAATTAAAACTAAATAGGAGAAATTAAAAATAAATGGAAGAAATTAAAATTAAATAGGAGAAATTAAAATTAAAATTAAATGGAAGAAATTAAAGTTAAAAATAAATGGAAGAAATTAAAATTAAATAGGAGAAATTAAAATTAAAAATAAGTAGAATAAACTAGATAGACAAAATTAAAATTAAATAGAAGAAATTACAGTTAAAATTAAATAGGAGAAATTAAAAAGAAATGGAAGAAATTACAGTTAAATACAAGAAATAAAAGTTGAAAAAAAGTGAATTAGTTAAAAACTTTAAAAATTTCCTTTTTGTTTCCCACTCCAGCGGGGAAAAATGGGGAAAAATGGGGGGAAAATGGGGAAAAACTGGGGGGAATTGGGGGGAATTGGAAAAAACTGGGGGAAATTGGGGAAAAACAGGAAAACCTGGGGAAAAAATGGGGAAAATTGGGGGAAAACTGGGAAAAACTGGGGGAATTGGGGGGAATTGGGGAGAATCCGGGGGAATCGGCCCGGGGTCCAGTTCGGGTTTTTGGCGCTCCCGGTGAGGAATTTTCCGGGGAAAAAGGAAAAAAAGGGAATTTGATGGCCCTGATGGCGCAGCGGGAGCCCCTGATGGCGCAGCGGGAGCGCCGAGCCCGGGGGGGCAGGGATGGGCGGTTTCACCCAATTCCCCTTTTTCAACCCTAATTCCCCCTTTTTTAACCCTAATTCCCCTTTTTCAACCCTAATTCCCCTTTTTTAACCCTAATTCCCCTTTTTTAACCCTAATTCCCCCTTTTTTAACCCTAATTCCCCTTTTTCAACCCTAATTCCCCTTTTTTAACCCTAATTCCCCTTTTTTAACCCTAATTCCCCTTTTTTCAACCCTAATTCCCCCCTTTTGGACCAAATTCCCCATTTTTTTACCCAATTTCCCTCAATTTTAACCCAAATTCCCCCTTTTTAACCCAATTTCCCCCCTTTTAAACCCAAATTCCTTCTCCTTCAACTCAATTTCCCCATTTTAAACCCAAATTCCTATTTTTAACCGAATTTCCCCCCTTTTAACTCAATTTCCCCCTTTTTGGACCAAATTCCCCATTTTTTAACCCAATTCCCCCCTTTTAAACCCTAATTCCGCTTTTTTTAAACCCAATTTCCCCCTTTTTAAACCCCAATTCCCATTTTTAACCCCATTTCCCCATTTTAACCCCTAATTCCCCCTTTTTAACCCGATTTCCCCTTTTTTTTGATCAAATTCCCCTTTTCTGACCCTAATTCCCCTTTTTTAACCCAATTTCCACTTTTTCTAACTCCAATTCTTCTTTTTAACCCTAACTCTCATTTTTAACCCATTTCTCCCTTTTTTAACCCAAATTCTGCTTTCCTTGACCCCGATTCCCCCCTTTTAACCCAAATCCCCTTTTTTCTAACACAAATTCCCGTTTTTCACCCAAATTCCCCCTCTTTTAACCCAAATTCCCGTTCCCCCGATATCCCCCGATATCCCGCGATATCCCGCGATATATCGCGATATTCCGCGATATTCCCACGATATTCCCACGATATCGCCCGATGTACCACGACCATCCCGCGATATCCCGCGATATCTCGCGATATTTCCCCGATATCCCCCCGACATCCCCACGATATGCCCCCCGGTGACGTCACGGTGACGTCACGGCCCCTCCCCCCGGCGCCGCCGCCGCTCCGGAGCCGCTCCCGGAGCTGCCGGGACCCCCCGGGACCCCCAAAACCGCCCCCGCCCCTTCCCCCCGCCATGGCCGAGCCGCAGGTAGGGGGGGAGGGGCGGGGGGGGCTCCCAGAGTTTCATTTTTTAATTTTAATTTAATTTAAACAAATTATTTATTGGTTTTCCTTCCTTAAAATCAGCTTTTTTTCCCCTTTTTCCCCCTTTTTTTTCCTTTTTTCCCCCCCCTTTTTCCCCCTTTTCCCACTTTTTAAATTTTTTCCCCCTTTTTTAAATTTTTCCCCCTTTTTCCCTTTTTTTCCTTTTTTCCCCTTTTTTTCCTTTTTTCCCCTTTTTTCCCTTTTTCCCCCTTTTTTCCCCTTTTTTCCCTTTTTTCGTTTTTTTTTTTTACTCCTTTTTTCCCTGTTCCACCCTTTCCCCCCTTTTTTCCCCCCTTTTATTTTCTTTTTTTCCTCCTTTTTTCCTTTTCCCCTTTTTTCCCCTGTTTTTTTTCCCTTTTTTTCCTTTTTTCTCCTTTCCCCCTCTTTTTTCCCCTCTTTTTTCTCCTTTTCCCCCCTTTTTCCTTTTTTCCCTTTTTTTCCCCTTTTTCCCTCTTTTTCCCCCCCTTTTTTTTCTTTCCCCCCCTTTTTTTGTCTCTTCATTCGAGTTTTTAAATCTTCATTTCTCGTTTTTTTTTCTAGTTTGATTTTACTGCGTTTCGTTCGAATTTCTTTTATTTCACTTCGCTTTATTTCACTTCGTTTTGATTCATCTTATTTCGTTTGTTTTGTTTTATTTCGCTTTGCCTTAATTTTATCTCACTTCAAATTAATTTATCTCCTCTCACTTCTTCTTTCTTTTACCTTATCTTTATTTAATTTATTTTCATTTAATTTATCTGGTTAAATTTAATTTTAAACTGTATTTTATTATTTTTAAACTGTATTTTGTTTGCTATTGTTTAACTTATTAATTTAATTTAATCGAGTTTTTAATTTTCTTTGGTTTTGTTTAAATTTCATTTTGTACCGAATTTCCGATTTTTATCTCCCGCCATTTATTTATTTCTCTTTATTTCCTTCAGTTTTATTCCCTCGTGGGGTTTTTTTGTTTGTTTGGGTTTTTTTTTTTAATTTGTTTGGTTTGGTTTTTTGAGTTTTTTTGACGCTTTTAGGGGGTTTTTTTGCGGGTTTTTTGGGGTTTTTTTTTTTGTTTGTTTGGGGTTTTTTTTAATTTGTTTGTTTGGTTTGGTTTTTGGGGTTTTTTTGACGCCTTTAACGTTTTTTTTTTTGTTATTTTAATTTATTTATTTGGGTAATTTTGGGTCGTTTTCGGCTCTTCCCGCGCAGGTGCCCGAGGCGGGGCAGGAGGTCACGGTCAGCAGCGAGGCCGCGGCAGGTGCGACCCCCCCCGGAACCCCCGAAACCCCCCGAAATCACCCCAAAAATCACCCCGAAATCACCCCAAAAATCACCCAGAAACCGGCCCCGAATCCCCCCGGAATCGGCCCAAAATCTGCCCGAAATCAGCCCAAAAATCACCCTGAAACCGGCCCCGATCCCCCCGAAATCCTCCCCAAAATCACCCCAAAATGTCCCCCAAAATTCACCCCGAAATCGGCCCCGAATCCCCCGAAATCAGCCCAAAATCAGCCCCAAAATCCCCCCGAAATCATCCCCGAAATCCCCCCAAAACCGCCCCCAATCCCCCCGAAATCAGCCCAAAATCTCCCCAAAAATCCCTCTCAAAATCCCTCCCAAAATGCCCCCAAAATTCACCCCGAAATCGGCCCCGAATCCCCCCGAAATCGGCCCAAAATCGCCCCCAAAATCAGCCCAAAATGACCCCCAAAATTCACCCCGAATTCCCGCGGAATCATCCCCAAAATCACCCCGAAATCCCCTCCTAAATCACCCCAAAATCACCCCCAAAATCCCCCAAATTCCCCAAATCCCTCCCATTTCTTTCCCAAATCCACCCAAAATCCCCCCAAATTACCCCAAAATGCCCCTAAATTCCCCCGTTTCTCCCCAAAATCCCCTAAAATTCCCTCAAAATCCCCCAAAATTATCCCCAATCCCCCCATTTCTCCCCAAAATTCCCAAAATCCCCGTTTCTCCACCAAATCCCCCCAAATCCCCCCATTTCTCCCCAAAATCCCCCCCAATTCCCCCAAAATCCCCAAATCCCCCCATTTCTCCCCAAATCCCTCCCAAATCCCCCCCCCGTTTCTCCCCAAAAACCCCCCCAAAATCCCCTAAAATTGCCCCAAAATCCCCAAATCCCCTCATTTTTCCCAAATCCCCCCCGTTTCTCCCCAAAATCCCCTAAAATTGCCCCAAATCCCCCCATTTTTTCCCCAAAATCCCCCCGGTTCTCCCCGACCCCCCCCCAAATCCCCCAAATCCCCCCAAAATTCCCCCAAAACCCCCCTGTTTCACCCCAAAATCCCCCCCAAATCCCCAAAATTACATAAAATTACCCCAAAATCCCCTCCAAATTCCCCAACCCCACCCCAAATCCCCCCAAAATCCCCGTTTCCCCCCCCAAAATCCCCCCAAATTCCCCAAATTCCCCCCAAAATCCCCCAAAATTCCCCAAAATCCCCCCCAAATCCCCCCGTTTCACCCCAAAATCCCCCCCAAAAATCCCGATTTTTCCCCCCAAAATCCCCAAATCCCCCCGTTTCTCCCCAAATCCCCCCGTTTCTCCCCCCCAGGCCCCCCCGAGTGCCCCCCCCCCGGTCTGGGGGGGCCCCCCCCGGCACGAGGAGGAGGAGGAGGAGGAGGAGGAGGAGGAGGAAGAGCGGGCGCGGCCCCTGCTGCGGCTCTGGGGGGGCTGGGGGGGCTCAGGTGAGCCACTGGGTTGTACTGGTTTGTACTGGGAGGGGGTTTGGGGGCACTGGGAGGGGTTTGGGGGTTACTGGGTTATACTGGGAGGGAACTGGGAGGGACTGGGAGGGGAACTGGGGTCACTGGTTTGGACTGGTTTGAACTGGGAGGGGGTTTAGAGGTTACTGGGTTATACTGGAAGGGACTGGTTTGTACTGGGAGGGGGTTTGGGGGTCACTGGTTTGTACT
Organism: Passer domesticus; assembly: GCF_036417665.1. Classification (NCBI taxonomy): domain Eukaryota; kingdom Metazoa; phylum Chordata; class Aves; order Passeriformes; family Passeridae; genus Passer; species Passer domesticus. Next base: position 22,699 of record NC_087499.1, read on the forward strand.
GGTTTGTACTGGGAGGGGGTCGGGGGTTACTGGGTTATACTGGGAGGGACTGGGCGGGGTTTAGGGGTTACTGGGTTATACTGGGAGGGACTGGGCGGGGTTTAGGGGTTACTGGGTTATACTGGGAGGGACTGGGCGGGGTTTAGGGGTTACTGGGTTATACTGGGAGGGACTGGGCGGGGGTTTAGGGGTTACTGGGTTATACTGGGAGGGACTGGGCGGGGTTTAGGGGTTACTGGGTTATACTGGGAGGGACTGGGCGGGGTTTAGGGGTTACTGGGTTATACATTTTTTCCCCATTTCCCCCATATTAATCCCCATTTTCTCCCTATTTACCCCATTTCCCCTCATTTTCCCCCCATTTCCCCCCATATTTCTCCCCCGTATTTTCCCCTATTTTTTCCCCACTTCTCCCCCATTTCCCCCCATATTTCCCCCATATTTATCCCCATTTTCTCCCCATTTTACCCCATATTTCCCCCATTCCCCCCACATTTCCCCCATTTTTACCCCATATTTCCCCCATATTTCCCCCCATTTCCCCCCATTTTCTCCCCATTTTACCCCATTTTTCCCCATTTTCCCCCCATATTTCCCCCATTTCCCCCCATATTTCCCCCCATATTTCCCCCATATCCCCCCATATTTTCCCCATTTTCCCCCATTTTCTCCCCCACCCCCCCCCCCAGACCCCTCCAGCCCCCCCCTCCCCCTCCCCCCTCCCCCTCCCCCTCCCCCTCCCTCCCCTCCCCCGTCCTGCCCGGCCTGCGGCAAGCCCTTCTCCTCCTCCTCCTCGCTGCGCCGCCACGCCCGCGCCCACCACTCCTCCTCCGGGGCCGCGGGCGGGGGTCCGGCGTTCCGCTGCTGGCGCTGCCGCAGCCCCTTCCCCTGCGGCGCCGCGCTGCGCGACCACCTGGGCCCGGCGGCGCCGCCCTGCCGGCCGCGCCCGCACCGCTGCCGCGCCTGCCCCAAGCGCTTCGCCTCGGCGCGCTCGCTGCGCCGCCACCGCCGCCTGCACCGCGACGGCGCGCCGCGCTGCCAGGACTGCGGCAAGACGCTGGCCAGCGAGGCCGCGCTGGTCACGCACCGCCGCATCCACACCGGCGAGCGCCCCTTCGCCCTGCCCCGACTGCGGGCAGGGTTTCATGGCGGCCAAGTCGCTGGGGAAGCACCGGCGGGGCGCGGCACGGCGGCGGCTTCGGCTGCGCCGAGTGCGGCCGGCGGCTGTCGTCGCGCGCGGCGCTGGCGGCGCACCGGCGCGTGCACAGCGGCGAGCGGCCCTACGAGTGCCCCGAGTGCGGCAAGGCCTTCGCCGCCGCCAAGTCGCTGGGCAAGCACCGCAAGACCCACCGCGGCACGGCTGTGGTGCCGTGCCAGGATTGCGGCGATACCGGGGTCACCGCGCCCTGCCCGCACCGCAAAACTCACCGCGATGGCACCGAGGGGGCCACGGGGGGTCCCGGTTTTTGGGGACTGCCCTGAGGGGTGGCACGGGGGTGCCGGTGGTGCCGTGGATTCAAGGGGACAGCCCCGAGGGTGGCACGGGGGTCCCACGGCGCCTCGGGGACAGCACAGGGGTCTCGGTGACCCTACGGCGTCCTGGGGTTGGCCCCAGAAATGGTGTGGGGGTCTCAGTGTCCTCACAGCCCCTCGGGGTCAGCCCCAAGCACGGTGTGGGGGGTCTTGACGCCCCCACACCATCTTGGGGTCAGCCCCTCGGGGGTCCTGACACCCCCACAGCGTCTTGGGGTCAGCCCCAAAAATGGTGTGGGGGGTCTCGACACCCCCACAGCCCCTCGGGGTCAGTCCGGTGGGGGTCCCGGTGCCGCCCCAGCCCCTCGGGGTCAGTCCTGTGGGGGTCCCGGGGGGTCCCGGCGCCCCCCCAGCCCCTCGGGGTCAGTCCTGTGGGGGTCCCGGTGCCCCCCCAGCCCCTCGGGGTCAGTCCTGTGGGGGGTCCCGGGGGTCCCGGTGCCCCTCGGGGTCAGTCCGGTGGGGGTCCCGGGGGTCCCGGCGCCCCCCCGGCGCCGGCGGCCGGCCTGCGAGCAGTGCGGGAAGGCGTTCCGCGACGGCGCGGCGCTGCGGCGGCACCGGCGGGTGCACACGGGCGAGCGCCCGTTCGGCTGCGGCGAGTGCGGCAAGAGCTTCGGCGCCAGCTCCAGCCTGGTCATCCACCGGCGCTCGCACACCGGAGAGCGGCCCTTCCCCTGCGGCCGCTGCGCCAAGAGCTTCGTGTCCCGCTCGGCGCTCATGAAGCACCTGCGGACGCACCTGCGGCGCGGGGAGCCCGCGGGGACGGGCTGAGAGCGGGGACTGGGATTGGGGGGACCCCGGGATTGGGGAGACCCCCGGGACCCCCCGGATTGGGGGGAGCCCGCGGGGACGGGCTGAGAGCGGGACTGGGATTGGGGGGGCACCCGGGATTGGGGGGACCCCCGGATTGGGGGGAGACCCGGGAGAGGGGGATTGGGGGACCCCGGGATTGGGGGGCGGACACCTGGATTGGGGGGCACCCGGGACCCCCGGGATTGTGGGGAGCCCGCGGGGACGGGCTGAGAGCGGGATTGGGGGGGATTGGGGGGGACACCCGGGACCCCCGGATTGGGGAGACCCCCGGGACCCCTGGATTGGGGGGCACCCGGGACCCCCGAATTGGGGAGGACGCCAGGGACAGGGGGGGATTGGGGTGCACCCGGGATTGGGGGGACCCCGGCACCCCCAGATTGGGGGGAGAGCACGGGGACGGGCTGAGAGCGGGATTGGGGATTGGGGAGACCCCGGGATTGGGGAGACCCCCGGGACCCCCAGGATTGGGGGGATTTGGGTGTGGACCATGAGGGATAAGGGGGTTTGGGTGGGGACCCCCGGGAGAGGGGGATTTGGGTGCTGACCCTCGGGGATTTGGGTGAGGACCCCCAGGATTGGGGGATTTGGGTGCCCACCTCAGGGATTATGGATTAAATTCGGGTGCCCACCTCAGGGATTGATGCCAAATTTCGGGTGCCCACCTCAGGGACTGATGCCGAATTTTGGGTGCCCGTCCCTGGGATGAAGATGCTCCTTTACACCCAACTCCACTTTTAGAGTCTAAAAATGTTCATTTTTCCGCTTCCCACCCCAAAAATGTTCCGGTATCCGGGGGGTGGGGGGTGCTGGGGGTCTCTGTTCCCCCGGGGTTGCTCCGTCTGGATCCTGTTTTTGCGGGTTCAGCGTGTCCCAAACCCCGTTTTTATGGATACACCACGTCCCAAACCCACGTTTCTTTCCCCAATTCCCCCCCGCTCCAAAATGAGGCGAAATAAAGCGGAATTGGGATTTTGGAAAAGCAGCAGGGTCGTGATTTGCTGGGGTGGGAATGTGGGACCCCCACGGAGGGGGGGCTCCCCTTCCCCAGGAACCCATCCCGGGGTGGGCAGGGCGGGAAACTGGGGTGAAATCCTCCAGTTTTGGTGATGCCGAGCCCCGTTTCCCTCGGGAAAAAAACCCCCAAAAAAGGGTATTTTTTTCACTATTGTGGTGATGCCCAGCCCAGTTTCCCCCGGGATAAACCCCAAAAATGGGTGGGGATGTGACGCCCCCCCCCCCCAGCTGTGCCCAAAATTCCGCTGGCAGCGGTGGGATTCGAACCCACGCCCCCGCAGGGACTGGAGCCTTAATCCAGCGCCTTGGACCGCTCGGCCACGCTACCCCCGGGGCGGGGAGGGGGCGGTGATGGCCTGGGGGGGTCTGGGGTCACTGGACAATGGAAATGACCCCGTGTCCGGCCAGGACCAGGGCTGGACACGTGTCCTGGGGGGGTCTGGGGTCACTGGACAATGGAGGTGACCCCGTGTCCGGCCAGGACCAGGGCTGGACACGAGTTCCGGGGGGGTCTGGGGTCACTGGACAATGGAGATGACCCCTGTGTCCAGTCAGGACTGGACACGTGTCCCTGGGAGGGGTCTGGGGTCACTGGACAATGGAAATGACCCCCGTGTCCAGTCAGGACTGGACACGTGTCCTGGGAGGGTCTGGGGTCACTGGACAATGGAAATGACCCCGTGTCTGGCCAGAACAAGGGCTGGAGGCGCTGTCCTTGGAGGAGTTTCGGGGTCACTGGACAATGGAGATGTCCCGTGTCCGGCCAGAACCAGGACTGGACACGTGTCCTGGCAGGAGTTTTGGGGTCACTGGACGATGGAGATCTCCCCCGTGTCCAGCCAGGGGTGAAGGTGATGTCCATGGAGGAGTTCTGGGGTCACTGGACGATGGAAATTGTCCCTGTGTCCAGCCAGAACCAGGGCTGGACACGCTGTCCTGGGGTCACTGGACAATCGAAATCATCCCGTGTCCAGCCAGAACCAGGGGTGAAGGTGATGTCCATGGAGGAATTTTGGGGTCACTGGACGATGGAGATCTCGCCCAGCTCCAGCCAGAACCAGGGCTGGACACGCTGTCCTGGGAGGAGTTCCTTGGAGGAGTTTTGGGGTTACGGGACGATGGAGATGGCCTGAGGTCACTGGACAATGGAAATCATCCCCCGTGTCCAGCCAGAACCACGGCCGGACGCATGTCCTGGCAGGAGTTCTGGGGTCACTGGATGATGGAGATCTCCCCCAACTCCAGCCAGAACCAGCCAGGGCTGGAGGCGCTGTCCTTGGAGGAGTTTTGGGGTCACTGGACAATGGAGATGTCCTGGGGTCACTTTTCGATGGAGATCTCTCCCAGCTCCAGCCAGAACCAGCCAGGGCCGGAGGTGATGTCCATGGAGGAGTTTTGGGGTCACTTTTCGATGGAGATCTCGCCCAGCTCCAGCCAGAACCAGGACTGGACACGTGTCCTGGGGTCACTGGACGATGGAGATCTCCCATGTCCGGCCAGGACCAGGACTGGACACGTGTCCTGGCAGGAGTTTTGGGGTCACTTTTCGATGGAGATCTCCCCGTGTCCAGCCAGGGGTGAAGGTGATGTCCATGGAGGGGTTTTGGGGTCACTGGATGATGGAGATCTCCCCGTGTCCAGCCAGGGGTGAAGGTGATGTCCATGAAGGAATTTTGGGGTCACTGGACGATGGAGATCTCGCCCAGCTCCAGCCAGAACCAGGACTGGACACGTGTCCTGGGGTCACTGGACATGTCCGGCCAGGACCAGGACTGGACACGTGTCCTGGCAGGAGTTTTGGGGTCACTTTTCGATGGAGATCTCGCCCAGCTCCAGCCAGAACCAGGGCCGCACGCGCTCCCCGCCGAAGTCGGCGGCCGGGAAGGCGAAGAGCGGCGCGGCGCCGCGGGGGCCGTCGCCGTCGAAGAAGGCCACGCCGCCGCCCTCGTAGTCCAGGGCCACGCGCAGGCGGCGCGGCGCGCGCGGCAGCGGCGTGGGCGGCTCGGTCAGCGCCCGGCAGCCGCCGGGCCAGCGCTGCACGGCCCAGACGCCGGCGCCGGGGCCGAAGGCCGGGCCGCGGCGCGGCACCGAGGCGCGGCTGACGCCCACGGCGCAGAAGGGGCCGCGCGCCACGGCCACGGTCCAGGTGTGGCGGCCGGCGGTGAAGCCGGGGCTGCCCAGCACGCACGGCGCGGGCCGCGAAGCGCTCGGGGCCTGCCATGGCCGCGGCGGGGTCGGCGTCGGCGTAGGCCCAGCGGGCGCCCAGCCCGTCCGGGGAGAGCTGCAGGCGCGGGTGGGACGTGAGGGGGTCCAGGGTGACGTGGGCTGGGGGTATGGGGGGGTTTGGGGGGGAAATATGGGGGGGAATGGGGTCAGAAAATGGGTGGGAAATGGGGGGAAAATGGGGGAGATAGGGGGAAAATGGGGGAAAATGGGGGGAAATATGGGGGGAAATATGGGGGGAAATAATGGGGGAAATAATGGGGAAATATGGGGGGGAATGGGGGAAAAAGGGGGGAATAATGGGGAAAATGGGGGGGAAATAATGGGGGGGATGGGGGGGGGAATAATGGGGGAAATGGGGGGGGAAATAATGGGGGAAATGGGGGAAATGAGGGGGGAAATAATGGGGGGAAATGGGGGAAAAAGGGGGGAAATAATGGGGGGAAATGGGGGGGAAATAATGGGGGAAATAATGGGGAAAATGGGGGGGAAATAATGGGGGGGAATGGGGTCAGAAAATGGGTGGGAAATGGGGGGAAAATGGGGGGAAATAATGTGGGAAAATGGGGGGAAATATGGAGGGAAATGAGAGGGAAATAGGGGGAAATAGGGGGAAAATGGAGGAGAAATGGGGGGGAATAATGGGGGGAGATTGGGGAAATAATGGGGGAAATGGGGGGGAATGAGGGGGGAAATGAGTGGAAATAATGGGGGGAGATTGGGGGAAAATGGGGGGAAATGGGGAGGGAATGGGGTGGAAAAATGGGGGGAAATGGGGGGAAAATGGGGGAGATAGGGGGAAAATGGGGGAAATGAGGGGGGAAATGGGGGTAAATGAGGGGGGAATTAATGGGGGAATGGGAGAGAAAGGGGGAAAATGGGGGGGAAATAATGGGGAGGGAAATGAGGGAGAAATGGGGGGGAAAGGAGGGGGATGGGGGGAAATAATGGGGGAAATGGGGAAAATGAGGGGGAAATGGGAGAAGAAATAGGGGGAAAATGGGGGGAAATGGAGGGAAATGGGGGGAATTGGGGGAAATGGGGAAAATGAGGGGGAAAATTGGAGGAGAAATAGGGGAAAATGGGGGGAAACGGAGTAAAAATGAGGGGAAATGGGGGGAAAATGGGGGGGAAGAACAGGCGCAAGAAGGGGAAGGGGAGAAGGAAACAGGAAAGGGGAAAAAAGAGGAGAAAAATGGGAAAAGAGGGGAGAAAAAAGGAGAAACGACAGGAAAGAGGAGGGGAAAGGGGAAAAGGGGAGAAAAAAGGTGAAACCAGGCAAAAATGCCGAGTTCTGCCCCTCTCCGTCCCTTTCCCACAGGGACTCACCCACTTGCTCTTCATCTTTCCCTGAAATGAATAATGAAATTAATTAATTTCACCGGAATTAATGAAGGAATCCTTGGGGAGGGCTCCGAGAGGAGAAGGGAGGGAGGGAGGGGAGAACACTCACGGTGCTCCTCGAGGCACCGCCCTGCGGGAAATCACAAAAAAACAGCAGTGAAAGGCGACAAAACGGGGTGGAAAAACAAAATTAAATTAAAAAAAATAAAAATAAAATTAAAAAAAATTAAAATAAATCAGTATAAAGTAGAAAAAATTATTTAAAGTTTAAAAAAAAAGAAATAAAATAAGAAAAAACCCCAAAATTAAATTAAAAAAAAAAAAAATAAAATTTAAAAAAATTAAAATTAATCAGTATAAAGTAGAAAAAATAAAAAAATTAAAATTAATCAGTATAAAGTAGAAAAAATGATGTGAAATTAAAAAAAATGAAATAAAATAGGAAAAAACCCCAAAATTAAATTAAAAAAAAATTTAAAAAATTAAAATAAATCAGTATAAAGCAGAAAAAATTATGTAAAATTAAAAAAAAAATGAAATAAAATAGGAAAATAAAGGAAATAAAATGGTTTAATTTTATTTAAACAGAAATAAAGCAGCCCTGGGATGGGACACTCACAGATCCTCAGTCGGGATTCCTCTGGAAAACGAAAATTGATTGGAATTGATGAAGAAATTAAGGATGAAAACGGTTCCCCGGGCAATTAATTTCTGCAATTAAGGAAAGAGAAGAGATTTCCCCCCCAGGACTCACCGAGCTCCGCGTTCAGCTCCGCTGGAAAAGGAGGAAAAATGAGAATTCCCACGAGGGGCCATTCCCAGAATTCCCATTTTCCCAGAATTCCCATTTTCCCAGAATCCCCATTTTTCCAGAATCCCCATTTTTCCAGAATTCCCATTTCCCAGCATTCCCAATTCCCAGAATTCCCCTTCCCAGAATTCCCATTCCCAGAAGTCCCATTTTCCCAGAATTCCCATTTTCCCAGAATTCCCATTTTCCCAGAATTCTCATTTTCTCAGAATTCCCATTTCCCAGAATCCCCATTTTCCTCCCAGAATTCCCATTTCCCAGAATCCCCATTTTCCTCCCAGAATTCCCATTTTTTCCCAAAATTCCCATTTTGGACTCTCACCGATCCGCCGGTCCCGTTGTTCTGTGGGAAATTGGACAAAATCCAGGGAAACATTATCAAAAAGCAAATAATTAAAAGATTATTTAAATCTATGACATTTTTAATTAGGTCGTGCATTTAAATATATTTAAGATATATTAAATAATAGAAATATATTTATATATTTATATTTATATTTATATTTATATTTATCTATTTGTATTTATATTTATATATTTGTATCTGTATTTATTAAAAACTACATTAATTAATGATATGAAAAACTATATTAATAAGCCATATTAAAAACTATATCAATAAACCACAATATTCCAATAAAATAAAATTTTATTTAATAAAAATGAATAAAATATATAATAAGTGAGGAAAATGGCAGATTTTATGTGTATGAACCGCAAAATCCGCAACTGCTGGAACACAGTAATTACAAATTATAATAATATTTGCATACATTTATATATAATAATATTTATGTATATACATAATGTTTTAATATATATAATTTATATAAAATTAATATAGATAGTTATATTTTTATATATATGATTTATGGTATTATAAATTACATACTTATATAATTTATATATAAATTTCTACTTACATATCAATTTTATAAATACGTAATTTATAATATTATTAATTATGCACAAATTATTGTATGTAATTAATAAAATTCTGAATTACATATTTATATAATTTATACATAAATATAATTATTTTTTCCCAAATTTTTCTCACCGAGCGCCTCCGAGAGCTCCGCTGCCAGGGGAAAAACCCAAAACTCCTCAGTTTCAGTTTCAGAACGAACCAAAATCCCCAAAATTCCCAAAATTCCCGAATTTTGGGTGGGGGAGGGGCACACGCACCAATCCTGGCGTCGCGGGATTCTGGGAGGGGGAAAAAAGAGGGAAAAAAATTCAAATTATCCCAAAAAAATCACCCAACCCGGGGCCAGAGCCAGCAAAAAAGAGGAAAAGAATTCAAATTATCCCAAAAAAATCACCCAACCCCAGGTCAGAGCCGGCAGCAAAACCTGCTTTGGATGAAAATCTCAGATTTCAAATAAAAAAATGTAATTTTTAATCCTAATCCCAAATTTTTTAGTAGAAATCCCAAATTTTTTAGTAGAAATCCTGACCTTTAAATGAAAATAACGAATTTTTAAATCCAACCCCCAAATATTAACTGAAAATCCCAAATTTCAACCCAAATTTGTCCCAGTTTTGGGATCCTGGACTCACCCAGCGCCGCCCTGAGCTCCTCTGGGAACCAAAGGGAAAATTGGGATTATTTGGGGATTTTTATTTTTTTATTTTTCCTTCAGCTCCGGCCCAGAAATGGGAACTGAACCCACCGAATTTTCTGTCGATTTCCCCTGGAAAAAGGGAAGGAAAAAACAAAATTAAAATAATTCAAAATTACTCAAAATAATGAAAAATAAAAATAACAATAAATTAATATAATAATTATAATATAATAATATTATAATATCACTATTATTGTTATTATTATTCAAAACATCCATAATAAAATACTGTAGAATAAATACAGAATAAATAATATTTATATTAGATATATTTCTATATATTCTTATTTAGCAATTAATAATATTAAATAGATCATAATGAATATAAAATAATATAAAATATAATAACAAAACAATATTCTAGAGCAACAACAAAACATCAATAATAATGGCAAAACCAAAAATAGTAATAGTAAAAATAATAATGATAATAATAAGTGTAATAGTAATAATAATAAAATAATAAAAATATAAATTTAATAGTAATAATAACAGTAATAATAGTAATAGTAATAGTAACAATAATAATAATAATAGTAATAATAATAATAATAATTAGTTTCTGGTTATGAAAAAAACCTTGGGAAATGGTCCAAAAAGGGATTTTTAGGGTTAAAAAGGAAAATTCAGCAATTCCTTACCAGGTTCTTCCTTTGTTTTACCTGGAAAGAGCCAAAAACGGGAATTCCCATCGGGAATTTGGGAAATTCTGGGATTTGGGCATTTCCCCACCATTTATTCCACCCAAGTTTGGGGGGAAGCAGCCCAAACCCGGCAGGAAAATGGGGCAAAAAAATGGGAATTTGGGGCTGGGGAGGGGAGGGCTCACCCGGTTCTGCGGCTTCCTTCGCCTCTTCTTCCTCCTCTTCCTCTTTTATTTCCTCTTTTATTTCCTCTCCTTCCTCTTTTATTTCCTCCTCTTCCTCCTTTTCCTTTTCCTCCTCTTCCTCTTTTTCCTCCTCCTCTTCCTCTTTTAACTCCGCCTCTTCCTCTTCCTCTTCTTCCTCTTCTTCCGCTATTTCCTCCTCTTCCTCTTCCTCCTCCTCCTCTTCCTCCTCCGCCTCTTCCTCCTCTATTTCCTCTTCCTCCTCCTCTTCCTCCTCCGCCTCTTCCTCCTCTATTTCCTCTTCCTCCTCCTCTTCCTCCTCCTCCTCGCCAGGTTCTTCCTCCATTTCCTCGGGGATTTCACCTGGAAAAAGTCAAAATCCGGGGAATTTTGGGGTCAGGAGCGGAGTTAAATCAGCGCGGGCACAAAGGGAGGGGTTAAAAAATGCAAATTACAAAAAAACGGGAATGGGGCTAATTATTAACGAGCGCGGGGACGGTGAATGGCGTGGAATGCCGTAGAATTCCGTGTAAAATTCCATTAAAAATTCTGTAAAAAATTTGGTAAAATTCCATTAAAATTCCGTAAAAAATTCTGTAAAACATTCTGTAAAATTCTATGAAAAATTCCATTAAAATTCCGTAGAGTTCCGTAAAATTCTGTAAAAAATTCCACAAAAAAATCCGTAAAAAAATTCCATGGAATTCAGTAAAAAAATTCTGTGGAATCCCATGGAATTCCGTAAAATTCCGTAAAAAATTCCATAGAATTCTGTAAAATTCCGTGAAAAACTCTGTGACAAAAAAAATCCATAGAATTCCATTTAAAAATTCTGTAAAATTCCATTTAAAACATCCCATAGAATTCCATAAAATCCCATGAAAAATTCCATAAAATTCAGTAAAAAATTCCGTTAAAAATCCATAAAATTCTGTAAAAAATTCTGTAAAATTCAGTAAAAAAATCCCGTTAAAAATTCTGTAAAATTCCCTAAAAAATTCCCTAAAATTCCGTGAAATTCCCCAAATCCCAGATTCCCACTCACCATCGTCCCCCTCCTTCCGCGCCTCTGCAATAAAACAGGAAAAGGAGTTGAAATCCAAATTATTTTCGGGATTTGGCTCCTCCCTCTCGCCTCGTTAATTTATTTTTTCCCAGAAATTTTTGTTTTTAATGATTTTATTTTTAATTCTCTCCCACCGTCACCTCCAACCCCACATTCCCAAATTTAATTATGGAAAAAACCCCAAAAATCCCCAGAACAAAATCCACTCACCGAGCTCCCCCCTCAGTTTTCCTAAAAAAGAGGAAAATGAAATTATTTTAAATTTTTCTTTTCCCTTCCCATGGATTCAGAGCCTTTGTGCCTCTAAATCCCCATTTTTAAAAATTTAATTTCACTAATTTTGGGGTTTTTGGGCCAGATTTCCAGCCCAAGTGGCAAAATGTGAATTGTGAAAAAAGTGAATTCCCAAAATCTGGGGAATTTCTCCCAAACCCAGCGGCACTCACTGATCACAGCGTCCTGATCCCCTGGAAATGAAGAAAAAATGGATTAAAAATGGGATAAAATCCCAATTTCCTGAAATTTTACAGCCAGGAAAATTAAAATTAAAAAAAATTTAAAAATTATTACGCTCCCTTAACTCCAAAACCTCAATTTTAATTTTTAATTCAGGATATTTTGAGGGGGAAACTCCAAATTGGGGTAAATTTTGTGTCTGAGGCCCTAAAAAGGGAGGGGTTAATTATGTTAATTAGCAATTAAATCAGACGCGTTTTGGGGAGAAAATTGCAGAACTTACGTGCCATTAAAAATGGAAATGATCGCCACATTATTAATTATTATTACTCATTATTAAAAATGGAAATGATCGCCACACTATTAATTATTATTATTACTCATTATTTCCCATTAAAAATGGAAATTATCACCACATTAATAATTATTGTTACTCATTATTTCCCATTATTACAGCGTCATTAATTAATTAAATAATTAATTAATTAATTTTTCCCATTTTTTCCCCCAAGATTTCCCTCGAATTTTTCTCATTTTTCTCCCCAATTTCCCTTTTAATTATTATTTCCCTGCACCCGAATTAATTGGCACTCACCCAGCAGCTCCTTCAGGTGCCCTGCGGGAAGCCGAGGGAAATGAATTCAAAGTAAATAATGAACATAATTAAAAATTCCTAATTGACTTGTACCACCCAATGGATGGATGGTTTTAGTCAGGGCAGGGTTAGAAATAGAAATGGGTCTGGTTTTGTAAAATACAAATATAAATACAAATATAAATATAAATACAAATATGAATATAAATATAAATATAAATATAAAGTATAAATAAACATAAATATAAATATACATATATATTTATGAATATATATATTTATGAATAAAAATATATTTATCTCTAGAAATATAAATAGAAAAATATAAATAGAAAAATATAAATATAAAAAGAAATAGAAATACAAATAGAAATACGAATATAAGTATAAATGTAAATGTAAATGTAAATATAATTTCAAATATAACTAAAGCTAACATATGAATATGAATACAAAGATGAATAGAAATAGAAATAGAAATAGAAATAGAAATAGAAATAGAAATAGAAATAGAAATAGAAATGTATGAATATAAATAAAAATAAAAATAAATATAAATATAAACGTAAACATAAATATAATTTCAAATATAAATACAAATACAAATATAAATATAAATATAAATATAAATCCAAAGTCTCTGACTTACTGATCTCGGCTTCATTTTCCCCTAAAGGAACAAAATGATTCCAATAAATATCGATTTAAAACCGCCTAAAATCGAATCAGTTCTGGGAAAATGGCAAAAATTCGAACGGAATTAAAAATAACTGTTGGAAAATCAATAACCACAAAGAATTACTGAAAAATAAGAATTCAAATGAACCATTGGAAAATCAAGACGCACAAAGAATTTCTAGAAAATTCGGAATTCAGATGAACCGTTGGGAAATCAAGAAGCACAAGAATGACTGAAAATTCCGAATCATCCCCTGTGCTTCCCCAGCCCAACACCCCGAGCCCCCCCGGTACTCACGGAGCCGCCGGTGCCGCGCCTCTGCAGGGAAATAATCGCAATTAGTGCTGCTAATGAGCAGTCCTAATTATTTCTTACTGAGGAATTAAATTAATGAATACATCCAACGAATCACGTTCGTAAAAATGAAAAGAATTACGTAAATAAACAGAATTAAATGAAAAGAAATTTATTCAATAGCCCGCATTTATTTAATAAATACTTTATTTTTATTTTTATTTTTGTTTTTATTTTATTTTTATTTTTATTTTTATTTTTATTTTTATTTTTATTTTTATTTTTATTTTTGTTTTTATTTTATTTTTATTTTTATTTTTATTTTTATTTTTATTTTTATTTTTATTTTTGTTTTTATTTTTATTTTTATTTTTATTTTTGTTTTTATTTTTATTTTTATTTTTATTTTTATTTTTATTTTTATTTTTATTTTTATTTTTTATTATTTTTTATTTTTATTTTTTTTAATTTTTATTTCTTTCACACCCGCCCCTCTAAACCAAACCCAAGCCCAAACTCCCCTCCCCAGTTTTGGTTTTGGTGGAAATCCCCCCAAAAAGGAGGGGAACGCCCCCTGCTCACCCAGCTCGGCCTGGCGCTGCTCTGGGGGAAGAGGAGAAAAGAGGAGAAAGGAGAATTGGGGTTGGCAGGGCGGGAATTGTCGGGAATGTCGGGAATTGTCGCGGAACGCTCGGGCACTCACGGAGCTGCCGGCCGAGCGCCTCTGGGAGCGGGGGATGAAAAATGGAATTAAACAGAAATGACACTAAAATAGAGTAAAAATAGAATTTAAAAAAAAGGAAAATTAAAAATAAAATAAAATTAAAAACTAAAATTAAAAATAAAAATAAAATAAAATTAAAAAGTAAAATTAAAAATAAAAATAAAATAAAATTGAAAAGTAAAAATAAAAATAAAAATAAAATAAAAAAAGTAAAAATAAAAATAAAAATAAAAATAAAATAAAATACAAAAGTAAAAATAAAAATAGAGTAAAATAATAGAAGTAAAAATAAAAATAGAGTAAAATAATAAAAGTAAAAATAAAAAAAATAAAATAAAATAAAATAAAGTAAAATAAAATAAAATAAAATAGAATTAAAAATAAAAATAAAATAAAATAAAATTAAAAATAAAGTAAAATAATAAAAAAGTAAAAATAAAAATAAGAACACAAAGAAAAATAAAAATAAAAGCAAAAATAAAAATAATGTAATGTAATATAGTGTGATATAATAAACAACATAATGTGACATTAAAATACTATAGAATGCAATTATAACATAATAATTTATAATATAACATAATTATAATATAATATAATATAATATAATATAATATAATATAATATATAATATATTGTAATATATTACATAATATAATATAATATAATATAATGTCATATAATATAATAACAGTAATAGTCCCCAGTGCCAATTTTTTACCCAATTCCCCCCAAAATGCAGAATAACGAGATCCACTCACCCACATCGGCCGTGAGTTCCCCTGAAAAAAGGGAAAAAAGGGAAAAAAAGGGGAAAAAACGTGGGAAAGAAAGGGAAAAAGGGGGAAAAAACGTGGAAAAAAAAGGGAAAAAGGGGAAAAAAAGGGGGAAAAAAGGGAAGAAAAGGGAATTTTGAGCCCAAATTGCCGTTTTTGGAGCCCCAATTCCCATTTGGGGGGGGGATTTGGGGTTCCCTCCCGGGGTTTTTGGGGCCCAAACCCCAAACTCACCGATTTTCGTGTGCCGCTCCCCTGGCCGGGCGGGGGTTAATTGGCATTAATGAACGGAGCGCTAATTACCGAGGGGCCGGGGCGGGGCGGGACTCACCGAGCTCCACCGTGAAGATCCCTGCAGCCAAAACCCGGCAATTCCCAAATTTCGGGGCCCAGATCTTCCTTTGCACCCTTTTTTCCCCCTTTTTCCCCATTATTTCCCCTTTTTTCCCTTTTTCCCCCATTTTCCCCCATTTTCCCCCCTTCCCCCCCTTTTTTCCCTTTTATCCCCATTTTTTCCCCATTTTTTCCATATTTTTCCCCCTTTTTCCCCATTTTCCCCCTTTTTTCCCTTTTATCCCCCTTTTTTTCCCATTTTTTCCCCATTTTTTTTCATATTTTTCCCCATTTCCCCCCTTTTTTTCCCTTTCCCCCCCAAATTCCAGCTCAGCCTCCCCAGCCCTCCAATCCCGGGGGATTTTCCCCAAATTCTGTGAAATTTGGGTATTTTCCCCCCAAATTCTGTGAAATTCAGGGATTTTCCCCCCATATTCTCTGGAATTGAGGGACTTTCCCCAAACCCTGTGGAATTAAGGGATTTTCCCCCAAAGTAAATGGAATTAATGGATTTTCCCCCCAAATTCCATTAAATTCATGGATTTCCCCCCAAATTAAATGTAATTCATGGATTTTCCCCCAAAGTAAATGGAATTCGGGGATTTTCCCCCAAACTCCCTGAAATTCAGGGATTTCCCCCCAAATTCTCTGGAATTCAGGGATTTTCCCCCCACATTAAATGTAATTAAGAGTTTTTCCCCCAAACTCTCTGGAATTCAGGGATTTTTTCCCCAAATTCCGTGAAATTCAGGGATTTTCCCCCAAACTCTCTGGAATTCAGGGATTTTTCCCCAAATTCCGTGAAATTCAGGGATTTTCCCCCCCATTTCTCTGGAATTCTGGGATTTTTTCCCGAAACTCCCTGAAATTGAGGGATTTCCCCCCCAAATTCTCTGGAATTCACAGATTTCCCCCCAAACCCTGTGAAATTCACGGATTTCCCCCCAAACTCCCCAAACTTCAGGGATTTTTTTGCCCCAAACTCCCCAAAATTCAGGGATTTTCCCCCAAACTCCCCAAAAATCAGGGATTTTCCCCAAACTCCCCAAACTTCAGGGATTTCCCCCCAAACTCCCCGAAATTGAGGGATTTTCCCCCAAACTCCCCAAACTTCAGGGATTTTTTTGCCCCAAACTCCCCAAACTTCAGGGATTTCCCCCCAAACTCCCCGATATTCACGGATTTTCCCCCAAACTCCCCAAAATTCAGGGATTTTCCCCAAACTCCCCAAACTTCAGGGATTTTCCCCCAAACTCCCCAAAATTCAGGGATTTTCCCCCAAACTCCCCAAACTTCAGGGATTTCCCCCAAACTCCCCGAAATTGAGGGATTTTCCCCCAAAGTGCCCAAAGTTCAGGGATTTCCCCCAAAGTGCCCAAAATTCAGGGATTTTCCCCAAACTGCCCGAAATTCAGGGATTTTCCCCCAAAGTCCCTGAAACTGAGGAATTTCCCCCAAATCGCCGTCGCACTCACGGATGGTGGCGTCGCACTTGGCTGAGGGAAGAGGAACCAAAGTTTGAAATGGAACCAAAATAAAATTAAAAACCAATTAAATGTTCCCGTTCCGGCTCCTTCTCCCCCTCGCTCACCCAGCTCTGCCCGGAGCTTCCCTGAAACCAGAGAAATTAATTAATAAAGCGTAATTACACACTTGATTCCCACCAAAAATTAATTATAAACACCGACATAATCCGTTTTCGTCGTTAATAAAATCAATTTTTGCCATCAATTTTCACTAAGAACCAATATTAAATTTGTCATGAACAAACATTAAATTTTAAGAGTGGATATCATTAATTTTAATTATTAATATGGTGAAAATATTATTGGCAGAATCACAATAATAATTTAAATTATTAATGCAGTCAAAATACCATTAATAGAACCACAATAATAATTTTAATAATTAATAGAGTCAAAATATTATTGACAGAACCACAATAATAATTTTAATAATTAATAAAGTCAAAATATTATTGGCAGACCCATAATAATGATTTAAATAATTAATAAAGTCAAAATATTATTGGCGTAACCACAATTATAATTTAAATTATTAATGTAGTCAAAATACAATTAATAGAACCACAATAATAATTTTAATTATTAATACGGTCAAGGTATTATTGGCAGAATCACAATAATAATTTTAATAATTAATAAGGTGAAAATACTGTGAATAGAACTACAACAATAAATTAAAATTTGTATTAATTACATTTTTATGAAATATTAATTTATTCTTAGTGTCACGCTGCGGTGCATTAATTAATGCTAATAATAACGGTTATTAATTTTAATTTTAATGGGTTTTCACTCCAGGGACGGCCAGGGTGGGAATCCCAAACTTTGGGGGGAAAAGGGGAGGGATTGGGAGCGAGGAGGGAATTCGGGGAATTTGGGAATTCCGGGACTTACGGAGCCCGGAGTCGCGCTCGGCTGCGCAGAAATCGCCAAAATCCACCCAAATCCACCCAAAAAGGCACCGAAAGGGAGGAAAATCAGCAGAAATCAGCGAAAATCAGCAGAAATCATCAAAAAATCAGCAGAAATCATCAAAAAATCAGCGAAAATCAGCACAAATCAGCGAAAATCAGCAGAAATCATCAAAAAATCAGCGAAAATCAGCAGAAATCAGAAAAAAACCCAGCAAGAATCAGCAGAAATCAGCAAAAAGCATCAAAAAATCAGCGGAAACCAGCAGAAATTGTTTACTTATTTATTTATGGAAATTTCCAACCCTATTTCTAATATTTATTTATTTATTTATTTATTTATGGAAATTTCCAATCCTATTTCTAATATTTATTTATTTATTTATTTATTTATGGAAATTTCCAATCCTATTTCTAATATTTATTTATTTATTTATTTATTTATTTATGGAAATTTCCAACCCTATTTCTAATATTTATTTATTTATTTATTTATTTATGGAAATTTCCAATCTTATTTCTAATATTTATTTATTTATTTATGGAAATCCCCCATTTTATTTCTAACATTTATTTATTTATTAATTTTTGGAAATTTCTAATTCTAATATTTATTTATTTATTTATTTATTTATGGACATTTCCGATTTTATTTCTGATATTTACTTATGGAAACTTCCAATTTTATTTCTGATAAACACTCTCTCTAACCTCATTAACCCACAGCGCTAATTAGCAAAGCAGCCATCACCCCCCCAAAAATGTTAATTAATGTCTCCGTACCCAGCAGAGCCGTGAGTCTTCCTGTGGGGGAGGGAAAACGGGGATGAACCCGGGAAAAGCAGGAAGGACCCAAAATTGGGCACTTTGAGCCCAAAATTGGGAACTTTGGGCCCAAAATTGGGAAGTGTGAACCCAAAATTGGGAACTTTGAGCCCAAAATTGGGAACTTTGGGCCCAAAATTGGGAACTTTGAACCCAAAATTGGGAACTTTGAGCCCAAAATTGGGAATTTGAACCCAAAATTGGGAACTTTGAGCCCAAAATTGGGCAGTTTGAGCCCAAAATTGGGCACTTTGAACCCAAATTTGGGCACTTTGAGCCCAAAATTGGGAATTTGAACCCAAAATTGGGCACTTTGAACCCAAAATCTCAGTCCGGGGGGATCAGGAGCGGCACTCACGGATCTCGGCAGCGAGCTTGGCTGGGGAGAAAAAAGGGAATTTTGGTGAAATTTGGGGGAAATTGGGAGAAATGCGGGGTGAAATTTGGGGTGAAATTTGGGGTGAAATTCGGGTGGAAATTGGGGGAAATTTGGGCAAAATTCGGGTAAAATTTGGGGGGAAACTTTGAGGGAATTTGGGGGAAAATTGGGGGGAAATTTGGGGGAAGTTTCGGCTGAAATTTGGGGTGAAATTCAGGGAAAATTGAGTGAAATTTGAATTATTTCCTATTTTTCCCCAGGACGGGATCGTCTGCCCCAAAACGAGGAGATTTTACCCCAAAACGAGGGGATTTTACCCCAAACGAGGGGATTTTACCCCAAATGAGGGGATTTTACCCCAAACGAGGGGATTTTACCCAAAATGAGGGGATTTTACCCCAAACAAGGAGATTTTACCCAAAACTCGGGGATTTTACCCAAAATGAAGGGATTTTACCCCAAACGAGGGGATTTTACCCAAAACTCGGGGATTTTACCCCAAAACGAGGGGATTTTGCCCAAAATGAGGGGATTTTGCCCAAAATGAGGGGATTTTGCCCAAAATGAGGGGATTTTACCCCAAACGAGGGGATTTTACCCAAAATGAGGGGATTTTACCCAAAATGAGGGGATTTTACCCCAAACGAGGGGATTTTACCCCAAAACGAGGAGATTTTACCCAAAACTCGGGGATTTTACCCAAAATGAGGAGATTTTACCCCAAAACGAGGAGATTTTACCCCAAAATGAGGGGATTTTGCCCAAAATGAGGGGATTTTGCCCAAAATGAGGGGATTTTACCCAAAATGAGGGGATTTTACCCAAAATGAGGGGATTTTACCCCAAACGAGGAGATTTTACCCAAAATGAGGGGATTTTACCCCAAACGAGGGGATTTTACCCCAAAATGAGGGGATTTTACCCAAAATGAGGGGATTTTACCCCAAACGAGGGGATTTTACCCAAAACTCGGGGATTTTACCCCAAAACGAGGGGATTTTACCCAAAATGAGGGGATTTTACCCAAAATGAGGGGATTTTACCCCAAACGAGGGGATTTTACCCAAAATGAGGGGATTTTACCCCAAAACTCGGGGATTTTACCCCAAAATGAGGGGATTTTACCCAAAATGAGGGGATTTTACCCCAAACGAGGGGATTTTACCCAAAATGAGGGGATTTTACCCAAAATGAGGGGATTTTACCCCAAATGAGGGGATTTTGCCCCAAACGAGGGGATTTTACCTAAAACTCGGGGATTTTGCCCCAAAACTCGGGGATTTTGCCCAAAACTCGGGGATTTTGCCCCAAAACCAGCAGGGAAATGCACTCACTGATTTTCCGGTCGCGTTCCTCTGGGAATTGGAGGAGGAAAAAAAGGGGAAAAAGCAGAAAAACGAGAATTGTGACAGAATTTCTCCATTTCTGCCGCGGCCCCGGAGCCCCGGCCCCAAACGGGGATTTTTCACCCCAAAATTTCCTTTCCAGTGAGGATTTGGCCTTGGACTGACTGAGTTTGGCGCTGGATTCACCTGAAAAACAGGAAATAAAATAAAAAAAGGGAAATAAAATGAAAACAGGAAATAAAATAAAAAAGGGAAATAAAATGAAAACAGGAAATAAAATAAAAAAAGGGAAATAAAATAAAAAAGGGAAATAAAATGAAAAACAGGAAATAAAATATAAAAAACCCAGGAAATAAAATAAAAAACCAGGAAATAAAATTTTAAAAAAGGAAATAAAATAAAAAACAGGAAATAAAATTAAAAAACAAGAAATAAAAGCAGGAAATAAAATCTAAAAAAACAGGAAATAAAATCAAAACAGGAAATAAAATAAAAAACAGGAAATAAAATCAAAACCAATCAAAACCAGCCTCAATTCACCCCAAATCCCGGAATTAATAAATATTTAAATCCCCAAAGCGGCTCCTCCCACCCCAGAACCCCCAATCTGAGGGGATTTTTATCATTTCCCTCTCTACAATCCCAAAAATTTGCTTTTTTGAGGAAAAAACCAGCCCCAAAGCCACCTCAAAATGCACAAAATGCCCCAAATTTTCATTTTTCACAGCCCTGATTTGCGTGATTAAAGTCTGGATTTTCATTTTAAGGCCAAAATTCCCATTTTGAGCACAAATTGAGGGGGAAATTCCCATTTGAGGACCCAAATTGTTCCTTTTAGCAGAAATTTATCATTTTAAAGGCAAATCTTTAATTTCGAGGACAAACTTCTAATTTTAATTAATTAAAATCCTTACCCAGGTCGGAGGTCAGTTTGCCTGAAATAAGAAAAAAAAGGAAATTCAATTTATTTGGGGTTTTTGCAGGTCTGGGCCCACCCCAGCACCCAGGGACAAAAAGACCCAAAATCCCGAATTTTTCAAGCCCAAAATCCCCCGGATCCCGGCAATTAATGATTAATTAGGGGTTAATGAGGAAGGGAAGAGGCACTCACTGATCCGCCTGTCGCGCTCCTCTGGGGAGGGGAGAGAGGGAGAGGGGTCAGAAAGTGGGGGAAAAATGGGAAAATTGGGAAAAATGGGGGGAAAATGGGGAAAAATGGGGGAAAATTGGGGAAAAATGGGGAAAAATGGGGGGAAATGGGGAAAATGGGGGGAAAATGGGGAAAAATGGGGAAAAATGGGGGGAAATGGGGAGAAATGGGGAAAATGGGGAAAATGGGGAAAATGGGGAAAATGGGGGGAAAATGGGGAAAAATGGGGGAAAATGGGGAGAAATGGGGAAAATGGGGAGAAATGGGGAAAATGGGGAAAAATGGGGGGAAATGGGGGAAAATGGGGAAAAAATGGGGAAAATGGGGGGAAATGGGGAAAATGGGGGGAAAATGGGGAAAATGGGGGAAAATGGGGAAAATTGGGGGAAAATGGGGAAAAATTGGGGAAATGGGGAAAATAAAGGGGAAAATAAAGGGGGAAAATAAAGGGGGAAAATAAAGGGGAAAAAGAAAGGGAAAATAAAGGGGAAAAAGAAAGGGAAAATAAAGGGGAAAAAGGAGGGAAAAGGGGGAAAAAGGGGGGGAAAGAGGAGAATAAAGGGGAAAATAGGGAAAATAAAGGGGGAAAAGGGAAAAATAAGGAGGAAAATGAGAGAAAATAAAGGGAAAAATGGGGGCAATAAAGGAAGAAAACGGGAAAAATGGAGGGAAAAAGGGAGAAAATAAAGGGGAAAAAGGGGGGAAATAAAGGGGAAAAAAGGGAAAAAGGGGGGAAAATAAAGGGGGAAAAGGGGAAAAGAAGGGAGAAAAATAGGGAAAATAAAGGGGAAAAGGGGGAAAAGGAAGAAAATAAGGGCGAAAAAGGGAGAAAATAAGGGGTAAAAGGGAGAAAATAAGGGGTAAAAGGGAGGAAATAAAAGGGGAAAAATAAAGGGGAAAAAGGGGGGGAAAATAAAGGAGAAAAAGGAGAAAATAAAGAGGAAAAAGGGAAAAATAAAAGGGAGAGAAGGGGGGAAATAAAGGCGAAAAATAAACGGGAAAAAGGGGGAAAATAAGGGGGAAAATAAAAGGGAAAAGGGGGGGATTAAAGGGGAAAAAAGGGGGGGAAATAAATGGGAAAAAGAGAAAATAAAGGGGAAAAAAGGGGAAAATAAAGGGGGAAAAAGGGAAAAACGGGGGGAATTAAAGGAAAGAAGGGGGAAAAGGGGAAAAAAGGGAAAAAAGGGGGAAATGAAGAGGAACTAATGGGGAGCGAGGGCGGAGTTCCGGGGCTCTGGAACTCGGCCCGGAACATTCCGGGGAAAGGAAATCCCCTCACCCAGAGCTGCATTTTCCCCTGGAAAAGGAAAAAAAATCCCAAAATTGGGTCAGTTTGGGGCCTGCCCGCAGGGGAACCAGCGCCCAGCTTAATTAAATCAATATTTAATTAATTAATGGCGAGTCGGGCTGAGCCAGGAACAGCAAACCGGGAATTTCGGGGTGCAAATCTGGGAAATTCCCCCCAAAAGGGAGGAGGGGAGGCGGGGGGCACCCCTGGGAGGCGAGGCCGGATTTGGGGGCAAAGGAGGCGGGAGTTGGCAGCTGCTCCGCAAAAAAAGCAATCTGCACCCCAAAAAAATGCATTTCCACCCCAAAAAAATGTATTTCCACCCCAAAAAAATGAATTTGCACCCCAAAAAATGAATTTGCACCCCCAAAAATCAAATTGCACCCCAAAAAAAATCAATTTCCACCCAAAGAAAGCAATTTGCACCCCCAAAAAAATGAATTTCTGCCCCAAAAAAATCAATTTCTACCCCAAATAGCAATTTCCACCCCAAAAAAGCAATTTCCACCCCAAAAAAGCAATTTCTGCCCCAAAAAATCAATTTCCACCCCAAAAAAATCAATTTCCACCCCCAAAAATGCACTTCCACCCCAAAAAAGCAATTTGCACCCCAAAAAAATCAATTTCTGCCCCCCAAAAAAAGAATTTGCACCCAAAATAATTCGATTTCTACCCCCAAAATTCAATTTCCACCCCAAAAAAAAAATCTATGTCTGCCCCAAAAAAAGAATTTGCACCCCAAAAAAATCAATTTGTACCCCAAAAAGCAATTTCCACCCCAAAAAATTCAATTTCTACCCCAAAAAATCAATTTCTGCCCCAGAAAAATGAATTTGCACCCACCGGGCTCCATCACGGCGCCGCTCCCAGCCAGGATCCTCAGCCTGGGGGAAAAGGCAACAATTGGGTCAGGTTTGGGTTTTCCAGGAAAAATTGGGAATTTTGGGAATGTTCCAGCCCCGGGGAGTGAGGGCAGGGAAGGAGTTTTCCCAAATCCCCAAAAAATCCCCCCAAAAAAATCCCCCCAAAAATGCCTAAAAAATGCCCAAATCCCCAGATCCCCAAATCCCAAAAAATCCCCCAAAAATCCCCAAATAATCTCCAAATCCCCCAATCCCCCAATCCCCAAAAAATCCCCCAAAAATCCCCATAAAATTCCCCCAAAAATTCCCCCATAAAATCCCCCAAAAATCCCCCAAAAATCCCCAAAAAATCCCCCAAAAATCCCCCCAAAAATCCCCCAAAAATCCCCCAAAAATCCCCATAAATCCCCCCCAAAAATCCCCTAAAAATCCCCATAAAACCCCTGTAAAATCCCCACATAATCCCCATAAAAACCCCATAAAATCCCCATAAAATCCCCAAAAAATCCCAAAAAAATCCCCCAATCCCGGCCTCCATGGACTCACCGGCCCCGGCTGCTCCCCCAGGCCGGGTTTGGGGTGGGATCGGGGATTTGGGATTGGGGATTTGGGGTGGGATCGGGGATTTGGGATCAGGGATTGCGATCAGGGATTTGGGGCCCAGGTTTGGGGTGGAATTGGGATGAGGGGCCCGGGTTTGGGGCGGGATCGGGGATTGGGATCGGGGATTTGGGGCCCAGGTTTGGGATTGGGATCAAGGATTGGGATCGGGGATTTGGGGCCTGGGTTTGGGGTGGGATCGGGGATTGGGGATTTGGGGAGGGATCAGGGATTGGGATCAGGGATTTGGGGCCCGGGTTTGGGGTGGGATCAGGGATTTGGGGCAGGATCGGGAATATGGGGCCTGGGTTTGGGGTCAGGGTTTGGGATCGGGGATTTGGGGCCCGGGTTTGGGGTGAGGGGCCTGGGTTTGGGATTGGGATCGGGGATTGGGATCGGGGATTAGGATCGGGATTGGGGGCCTGGCTTTGGGGTGGGATCAGGGATTAAGATCAGGGATTTGGGGGCCCGGGTTTGGGGTGGGATCAGGGATTAGGATCGGGATTTGGGGCCCGGGTTTGGGATCAGGGTTTGGGATCGGGGATTTGGGGCCCGGGTTTGGGATCAGGGTTTGGGATCGGGATTTGGGGCCCGGGTTTGGGATCAGGGATTAGGATCAGGGATTTAGGGGCCTGGGTTTGGGGTGGGATCAGGGATTAGGATCGGGATTTGGGGCCCGGGTTTGGGGTGGGATCAGGGTTTGGGATCGGGGATTTGGGGCCCGGGTTTGGGGTGGGATCAGGGTTTGGGATCGGGGATTTGGGGCCCGGAGCTGCGGAGCAGCCGCGACAGCTGGGCTGGAACCCGGCCCCAAATCCTAAATTTAACCGGGCTGGGTCCGACCCCCGATCCCAAATTTAACCGGGCTGGAACCGGGCCCAGTTCCCAAATTTATCTGGGGAGGAGAATCCCAAAATGGGCACGGAGGGAACGGGGTCAGCGAGGGCAGGGCCGGGCCAGGCCGGGCCAGGCCACTGGGGGCACTGGGGGCACTGGGGGCACTGGGGGGCACTGGGATCCTTTTGGGAACACTGAGATGCTTTTTGGGGGCACATTGGGATCCTCTGCGGATCTTTTGGGGGGCTCTGGAATCTTCTGGGACAAATCCCCCCTTTCCGTACAGCTCCACTGGGCGCCGCCATCTTGCCCGCGCCGGCCGCCATGCCGCCGTACGGCGTCACGTCACTTCCCGTTCCGCCGGAAGCGGCGCCGCCTCTTTCCGCCCCGCCGGCCTGAGGGGACGGAGCGCTCGGCGCCGAGGCCTCCGCGCATCCGCCGCCATCCGCTCGGCCCCGCCGCGCCCCGGCGCCATCCGCCGCCGCCATGACGGAGCAGATGACCCTGCGCGGCACCCTGAAGGGCCACAACGGCTGGGTGACCCAGATCGCCACCACGCCGCAGTTCCCCGACATGATCCTGTCCGCCTCACGCGGTGCGCGGGGCTGGGGGCGGAGTGAGGGGGGAAATGGGGCTGGGGGCTGAGTGAGGGGGGAAATGGGGCTGGGGGCTGCCCTGAGGGGGGAATGGGGCTGGGGGCTGAGTGAGGGGGGAAATGGGGCTGGGGGCTGCCCTGAGGGGGGAATGGGGCTGGGGGCTGAGTGAGGGGGAAATGGGGCTGGGGGCTGCCCTGAGGGGGGAAATGGGGCTGGGGGCTGAGTGAGGGGGAAATGGGGCTGGGGGCTGAGTGAGGGGGAAATGGGGCTGGGGGCTGCCCTGAGGGGGGAAATGGGGCTGGGGGCTGAGTGAGGGGGAAATGGGGCTGGGGGCTGAGTGAGGATGAGGAGGAAGCAGAGTCAAGATGAGGAGGAAGCAGCAGAGTGAGGGTGAGGAGGATGAGGAGGAAGCAGAAGCAGTGAGGATGAGGAAGGGCAGCGGGAAGAGAATGAGGTAGAGGAAGGGCAGCGGAGTGAGGAAGGCGTAGCAGTGAGGATGAGGAGGAAGCAGCAGAGTGAGGATGAGGAAGGGCAGTGGAGTGAGGAAGGCGTAGCAGTGAGGATGAGGAGGAAGAAGGAGCAGCGGGAGGATGAGGAAGAGTAGCAGAATGAGGACGAGGAGGGTGAGGAAGGGGTGGAAGAGTGAGGATGAGGAAGGGCAGCACAGTGAGGATGGGGAGGAAGCAGGAGCAGAGTGAGGACGATGAAGGGCAGCAGTGAGGATGAGGAGGGGGCAGCAGCGAGGATGAGGAGGGGGCAGCAGCGAGGATGAAGAAGGGGCAGCAGCGAGGATGAGGAAGGGGCAGCACTGAGGATGAGGAAGGGGCAGCAAGAACAGAGCGAGGACGAGGAGGGTGAAGAAGGGGTGGAAGAGCTGGGATGAAGAAGAGCAGCAGAGCCGTGATGAGGAGGGAGCTGGAACAGAGTGAGGATGAGGAGGGAGGAACAGAATGAGGATGAGGAGGATGAGGAAGGGCAGCCATTGGGCAGGGGGGTCCCTGTAGTGACTCCCATGGACTGGGGTGTCCCGGGGGTCCCAGGGGTGTCCCGGGGGTCCCTTGGGTGACCCCATTGGGCAGGGGGTCCCAGGGATGTCCCAGGGGTGTCCCGGGGGTCCCAGGGGTGTCCCGGGGGTCCCGGTCTGACCCCTGCCCGCGCCCCCTCCCCAGACAAGACGATCATCATGTGGAAGCTGACGCGTGACGAGACCAACTACGGCATCCCGCAGCGCGCGCTGCGCGGCCACTCGCACTTCGTCAGCGACGTGGTCATCTCCTCGGACGGGCAGTTCGCGCTCTCGGGCTCCTGGGACGGCACGCTGCGCCTCTGGGACCTCACCACGTCAGTCCCGGGGGGCTTCGGGGGGTCCTGGGGGGGTTTGGGAACTGAAATCATCCCGGGATTGGGGTAAATCCTGGGGTTCTGGGGCAGTTTGGGTTCCTGGGACGGCGCGCTGCGCCTCTGGGACCTCACCACGTCAGTCCTGGGGGGATTTGGGGGGTCCTGGGGGGATTTGGGAACTGAAATCATCCCGGGATTGGGGTAAATCCTGGGGTTCTGGGGCAGTCTGGGCTCCTGGGACGGCACGCTGCGCCTCTGGGACCTCACCACGTCAGTCCTGGGGGGCTTCGGGGGGCGTTTGGGGGTCCTGGGGGGGATTTGGGGGGTCCTGGGGGGCTTTGGGGGCTGGGACAGGTCAGGATTGGGGTAAATCCTGAGATTTTGGTGTCTTGGGGGGCTGGGAAAGGTCAGGATTGGGGTAAATCCCGGGGTTTTGGGGCAGTTTGTGCTTCTGGCACGGCACGCTGCGCCTCTGGGACCTCACCACGTCAGTCCTGGGGGGCTTTGGGGGGTCCTGGGGGGGATTTGGGGGGTCCTGGGGAGGATTTGGGGGCTGGGACAGGTCAGAATTGGGGTAAATCCTGAGATTTTGGGGTCTTGGGGAGCTGGGAAAGGTCAGGATTGGGGTAAACCCCGAGGTTTTGGGGGAGTTTGGGCTCCTGGCACGGCACGCTGCGCCTCTGGGACCTCACCACGTCAGTCCTGGGGGATTTGGGGGGTCCTGGGGGGGTTTGGGGGGCAGGAGGAGTCAGGATTGGGGTAAATTGGGGATTTTGGGGTCTGGGGCACCTCAGAACTGGAGTAAACCCCAGGATTTTGGGGTTTGGGGGTTCCTGGGGGGCTGGAACAGGTCAGAACTGGGGTAAATGGGGGGGGTTTTGGGGTTTGGGGGGCTGGGGCAGCTCAGAGCTGGAGTGAACCCCAGGATTTTGGGGTTTGGGGGTTCCTGGGCATCCAGAGCAGTTCAGAACTGGGGTAAGTTGGGATTTTGGGGTTTGGGGGTGGGGTGAATTTGGGGTTTTGGGGTTTGGGGGCTGGGTTAATCGGGGATTTTAGAGTTTGGGGGTCCAGGACAGCTCAGAACTGGGGTAAGTTGGGGGTTTTGGGGTTCGGGGATGGGGTAAATTTGGGGTTTTGGGGTTTGGGGGCTGGGTTAATTGGGGATTTTAGAGTTTGGGGGTCCAGGACAGCTCAGAACTGGGGTAATTTGGGATTTTGGGGTTTGGGGCTGGGGTGAATTTAGGATTTTGGGGTTCAGGCTGTGGCCTGGCTCCCCCGATGATTACACCGGTGTTTTCCCTGACCCCTCTGGGTCTGAGGACACGTCCTGCAATGATGAGGGGAGAGCCCGGGCTCGGGCTGGGTTTGGGCTCTGCAGGGCTGGGCGGTTTTCCCTGTTTATGGCTATTTTCCTTGGGTTTTTTCCCACTTTGCACTTATTTTCCAGAGTTTTTTTCCCACTCTATGGTTATTTCTCCCCAATTCCTGTGTGTTTTTCCCAGTTTATCAGTATTTCCCCATGTTTTTTTTCCCCAGTTTCCACCCGTTTCCCCCCAATCCCGGGAGTTTTTTCCCCAAACCGTGATGGTTTCACCCCAATCCCCAGGGTTTTTTTTTTACTTTACCCCTATTCCCCCGGGGTTTTTTTTCCAATTCCTGCCCATTTCCCCCCAATCCCCGGGGTTTTTTTTGCCGTTTGTGGCTATTTCTCCTCAACTCCTGTGTGTTTTTCTCGGTTTATCAATAATTGCTCTCAATCCTCAGGGTTTTTTTCCAGTTTATGGCTATTTCCTCCAAATCCCCTGGTTATTTTGCCGGTTTATGGCTATTTCCTCAAGGTTTTTTCCCGCTTTATGGCTATTTCCCCTGGGAATTTTCACAGTTTATGGCTATTTCTCCCCAATTCCTGCATATTTTTTCTGGTTTAGGGTTATTTACTCCACAATCCCCGGGATTTTTTTCCCACTTCACCCTTATCCCCCCCGTTTTTTTTCCCACTTTACCCCTATTCCCCCGGGTTTTTCCCCAATTCCTGCCCATTTTCCCCCAATCCCGGTGGTTTTTCCCCACTTCCTGCCCGTTTCCCCCCCATCCCCGGGGTTTTTTTCCCAATTCCTCCCCGTTTCACCCCAATCCCTGGCCGTCTCCCCCAGGGGCACGACGACGCGGCGCTTCGTGGGGCACACCAAGGACGTGCTGAGCGTGGCCTTCTCCTCCGACAACCGCCAGATCGTGTCGGGCTCGCGCGACAAGACCATCAAGCTCTGGAACACGCTGGGGGTCTGCAAGTACACCGTGCAGGTCAGCCCGGGGGGCACTTTGGGGTCAGTCACAGAGGGTTTGGGGTCATTACTGTTGGGTTTGGGGTCAGTTCTGGGGGTTTGGGGCTGATCCCGGGGGGTTTGGGGTCAGTTCAGGGCGTTTGGGGGCATTCCCCTTGGGTTTGGGGGCACTTTGGGGGGTTTGGGGGCACTTCGGGGGGGTTTGGGGTCATTACTGTTGGGTTTGGGGTCAGTTCTGGGGGTTTGGGGCTGATCCCGGGGGGTTTGGGGGCACTTCTGGGGGATTTGGGGTCAGTTCTGGGGGGTTTGGGGGCATTCCCCTTGGGTTTGGGGGCACTTTGGGGGGGTTTGGGATCAGTTTTGGGGGTTTGGGGGCACTTTAGAGGGTTTGGGGTCATTACTGTTGGGTTTGGGGTCAGTTCTGGGGGTTTGGGGCTGATCCCGGGGGATTTGGGGGCACTTCGGGGGGTTTGGGGCTGATCCCGGGGGGTTTGGGGGCACTTTTGGGGGTTTGGGGGTAGTTCTGGGGGGTTTGGGGGCACTTCTGGGCGTTTGGGGCTGATCCCGGGGGGTTTGGGGTCATTACTGGGGGTTTGGGGTCAGTTTTGGGGTCAATTCTGGGGGGTTTGGGGTCAGTTCTGGGGGATTGGGGTCAGTTTGGGGGCTTTGGGGGCACTTTTGGGGGGTTCGGGGGCACTTTGGGGGGTTTGGGGGCAGTCACAGAGGGTTTGGGGTCTGTTCTGGGGGATTTGGGGGCACTTCTGGGGGGTTTGGGGGCACTTCTGGGGGTTTGGGGTCAGTTCTGGGGAGTTTGGGGCATTCCCGTTGGGTTTGGGGTGAGTTCTGGGGGTTTGGGGCTGATCTTGGGGGGTTTGGGGTCATTCCCTTTGGGTTTTTGGGTCGGTCTCATGAACTGGGAAGCCCTGGGGGGGTTCTGGCTGTGTTCCCCCTGTGTGTCCCCCCATTGCCCCCAATGTCCCCTTTGTCCCCACATTGTCCCCACAGGACAAGAGCCACTCCGAGTGGGTTTCGTGTGTCCCCATGGTGTCCCCATGGTGTCCCCATTGTGTCCCCAATGTCCCCTCGTGTCCCCATTGTCCCCCCAGGACGAGAGCCACTCCGAGTGGGTTTCGTGCGTTCGCTTCTCCCCCAACAGCAGCAACCCCATCATCGTGTCCTGCGGCTGGGACAAGCTGGTCAAGGTGACCCCAGACCCAAATCTGACCCTGGGACCCCCAAAATCTACCCTGGGACCCCAGACCTGCCCCTGGGACCCCAAACCTGCCCCTGGGACCCCAAATGTGCCCCCTGTGAGCCCAAATCTGCGGCTGGGACAAGCTGGTCAAGGTGACCCCAGACCCAAAGTATGACCCCAAAATCTGCCCTGGGACCCCTCATCTGCCCTGACACCCCCAAATCTGCCCCCCAGATCTAACCGTGGGACCCCAAATCTGCCCCATGTGACCCCAAATCTGCCCTCCGGGACCCCAAAATCTGCCCCTGTGACCCCAAATCTGCCCCGGGACCCCAAAATCTGCCCCCCTGACCCCCCAGTCTGCCCCTGTAACCCCAAATCTGCCCCCCGTGTCCCCCCAGGTGTGGAACCTGGCCAACTGCAAGCTGAAGACGAACCACATCGGGCACACGGGGTACCTGAACACCGTCACCGTGTCACCCGACGGCTCGCTCTGCGCCTCGGGCGGCAAGGTGCGCGGGGACACCCGGGACAGCCTGGGGACAGCCTGGGGACAGCATGGGGACAGTGTGGGACAGCTGGGGACAGTGTGGGATAGCTGGGGACAGCCTGGGGACAGCCTGGGGGACATGTGGGGACACATTGGGGACAGCTGGGGGACAGCTGGGGACACCGGGGGGGACAGCCTGGGGACAGCTGGGGACAGCCTGGGGACAGTGTGGGGACATGTGGGGACAGCCTGGGGACAGGGTGGGGACAGCTGGGAACAGCCTGGGGACACCTGGGGGACACCGGGGACAGCCTGGGGACAGCCTGGGGACTGCTGGGGACAGCCTGGGGGACATGTGGGGACAGGGTGGGGACACATGGGGACACGTGGGGGACAGGGTGGCGACACCCGGGGACAGCCAGGGGACACCCGGGGACACATTGGGGACAGCTGGGAACACATGGGGACACCCAGGGGACAGCTAGGAGACACCCGGGGACAGCTAGGGGACAGCCTGGGACAGCTGGGACACATTGGGGACAGCCTGGGGACATGTGGGGACAGTGTGGGGACTCTTGGGGATACAGTGTGGATAGCTTGGGGACAGCGTGGGATAGCTGGGGACAGTTGGGGACACAATGTGGATAGCTTGGGGACAGCCTGGCATAGTTGGGGATGCTTGGGGACACCTTGGGGACACATTGGGGACAGCTTGGGGGACACTTGAGGACAGTCTGGGATAGCTGGGGACAGCGTGGGTGGACTGTGCTCCCCTGGTGGTGTCCTGGGGTGTCCTGGCAGTGTCCCCATGTCCCCAGCTGTCCCCTTGTCCCCTGGGGGTGTCCTGGGGGTGTCCCCGTGTCCCCAGCCGTGTGCTGTCCCCAGGACGGGCAGGCCATGCTGTGGGACCTGAACGAGGGGGTGTCCCTGTGTCCCCTGGGGGTGTCTGTTGTCCCCTGGGGGTGTCCCTGGGCATGTCCCCAGCTGTGCTGTGTCCCCCGGGGGTGTCCCCGTGTCCCCGGGGGGTGTGTGGTGTCCTGTCCTGGGGGTGTCCCCGTGTCCCCGGGCGTGTCCCCCAGCTGTCCCCGTGTCCCCAGGACGGGCAGGCCATGCTGTGGGACCTGAACGAGGGCAAGCACCTGTACACGCTGGACGGGGGGGACGTCATCAACGCGCTCTGCTTCAGCCCCAACCGCTACTGGCTCTGCGCCGCCACGGGGCCCAGCATCAAGATATGGGTAACTGGGAGCACTGGGAATACTGGGAATGGGGTTGGGAATGGGAACAGTGGGATTGGGAACAGGAACCTGAATGGGAATGGGAACGGGCTCTGCTTCAGCCCCAACCGCTACTGGCTGTGCGCCGCCACCGGGCCCAGCATCAAGATCTGGGTAACTGGGGATACTGGGAGCACTGGGAATGGGATTGGGAGCACTGGGAACAGGATCAGGAATGGGATCGGGCCCCCCCCGTGCTGTGATGAAACGTTCCAATGCCTCCGACCGATCCGTGGGGAAACCCAGAGGCTGTTTCTGAGCCAGCCCCGGGCTGGGGGATCCAGATCCAGGCAGGATCCAGGTGGGATCCGAGCAGGATCCAGGTGGGATCTGAGCAGGATCCAGGTGGGATTTGGGTGGGATCTGGGCAGGATCCAGGCAAGATCCAGGCCAGATCCAGATCCAGGCTGGGTCCAGGTGGGATCTGGGCAGGATCCAGGCAGAATCCAGGTGGGATCTGAGCAGGATCCAGGTGGGATTTGGGCAGGATCCAGGTGGGATCCGAGCAGGATCCAGGTGGGATCAGGGCAGGATCCAGGTGGATCCAGGTGCTGACCCTCTCCTGCCTGCCCCCAGGACCTGGAGGGGAAGATCATCGTGGACGAGCTGAAGCAGGAGGTGATCAGCACCAGCAGCAAAGCGGAGCCGCCCCAGTGCACGTCCCTGGCCTGGTCAGCAGACGGGCAGGTGAGACCTGGGGGGGGAACACACCTGGGACACGCCTGGGACAGGGGACAGACCTGGGGAGGGGACAGACCTGGGACACACCTGGGGACACTGACACG
The DNA here is from genome assembly GCF_036417665.1 of Passer domesticus. NCBI lineage: Eukaryota > Metazoa > Chordata > Aves > Passeriformes > Passeridae > Passer > Passer domesticus. The sequence goes on from NC_087499.1 coordinate 55,502, forward strand.
GGCAGGTGAGAGATGGGGAGGGGACAGACCTGGGGAGGGGACACTGACCTGGGTAGGGGACACTCAGAATGGGACACTCACCTGGAGAGGGGATAATGACCTGGGGAAGGGACACACCTGGAGAGGGGACAGACACCTGGGACACACACACCTGCAGAGGGGACAGACAGACACCTGTGCACACACACCGGGAGAGGGGACAGACAGACACCTGTGCACACACACCGGGAGAGGGGACAGACAGACACCTGTGCACACACACCAGGAGAGGGGACAGACAGACACCTGGGACACACACACCTGCAGAGGGGACAGACAGACACCTGGGACACACACACCTGCAGAGGGGACACTCAAACAGGGACACTGACCTGGAGAGGGGACAGACACCTGGGACAGGGATTTGGGGAGAGAGGGCCTGGGGACCCCACCCTGACCCCTGATTGACCCCGGAGTGACCACTGAATGACCCTTGAGTGACCCCTGAGTGACCCCTGGGGGACCACTGACCCTTGAGTGACCCCTGAGTGACCCCTGAATGACCCTCGAGTGAGTGCTGAGTGACCTCGGGGTGACCCTGAGTGATTCTTGAGTGACCCCTGAGTGACCACTGACCCCTGAGTGACTCCTGAGTGACCACTGACCCCGGGGTGACCTTGGGGTGACCACTGACCCTTGAGTGACCCCTGGGTGACCACTGACCCTTGAGTGACCCCTGAGTGACCCCTGAATGACCCTTGAGTGAGTGCTGAGTGACCTCGGGGTGACCCTGAGTGATTCTTGAGTGACTCCTGAGTGACCACTGACCCCGGGGTGACCTTGGGGTGACCACTGACCCCTGAGTGACCCCTGAGTGACCACTGACCCCTGAGTGACCACTGACCCCTGAGTGACTCCTGAGTGACCACTGACCCCTGAGTGACCACTGACCCCTGACTGACCCCTGAGTGACCACTGACCCTTGAGTGACCCCTGAGTGACCACTGACCCCTGACTGACCCCTGAGTGACCACTGACCCTTGAGTGACCCCTGGGTGACCCCTGGTGACCCCAGTGACCCCTGTCCCTGTCCCCAGACCCTTTTTGCCGGCTACACCGACAACCTGGTGCGGGTGTGGCAGGTGACCATCGGCACCCGCTGAGCCCGGCCCCGAGAGAGGAGAAAGAGGGAAAAACGGCAATAAACGGAGTTTTTGGAGCTGGAGTCGCTGCTGACGTCACTGGGGGGGATTTGGGGGGGTCCTCGTCCTTCCCCCTGCTGAAAAAACCCTGGATTTATTTTAAAAACTCCAAAAAAACCCAATGTTAATTAAAAAAACCTGAATTAATTAAAAAAAAAACCCCAAACCCCTAAATTTATAAAAAACCCCTTAATAAAAAAAACCCTAAATAAAAAAATCCTTAATTAATTAAACAAAAAAATTCCAAAACCCTAAATTAATAAAAAACCTCTTAATTAATTAAAAAAAACCCCAAAAACCCTAAATAAAAAACCCCAAAACTCTAAATTAATTTAAAAACCCTTAATTAATAAAAAACCCAAAACCCCTTAAATAAAAAACCCCCAAACCCTAAATTAATTTAAACCCCCCCCAAAAACCATAAAATAATAAAAAAACCCCCAAAACCCTAAATAAAAAACCCCAAAACCCTAAATTGATAAAAAAACCTCTTAATTAAAAACCCAAAAAACCCTAAATAAAAAAAACCCCAAAACTCTAAATTAATAAAAAACCCCTTAATAAAAAAGCTTAAATAAAAACACCCTAAACCCTAAATTGATAAAAAAGCCCTTAATTAATTAAACCAAAAAATTCCAAAACCCTAAATTAATAAAAATCCCCTTAATTAATTAAAAAACCCCCAAAAAACCCCTAAATAAAAAACCCCAACCCCCTAAATTAATAAAAAACCCCTTAATTAATAAAAAAACCCAAAACCCCTTAAATAAAAAACCCCCAAACCCTAAATTAATTTAAAACCCCCCAAAAACCTTAAAATAATAAAAAACCCCCAAAAACTCTAAATAAAAAACCCCAAAACCCTAAATTGATAAAAAACCTCTTAATTAAAAAACCCCAAAAAACCCTAAATAAAAAAAACCCCAAACCCTAAATTGATAAAAAACCCTACATTAATTAAAAAAAACCCCATAAAACCCAAAGTTATTTAAAAAACCCAAATTGATAAATCCAAAAAAACCCCTAAATTAATTAATTAACGAGGATTAAAGACCCAGGATTGATTCTGGGGATGTTGGGGGGGTCCCGACCCCGATTTTGGGGTAATTCACCCCAAAACTTGTCCTGGGGACGCAAGGAGCCGGAGCCTGGGGTACAACTTTATTCTTTATTATCCACATAAAACTAAATCTCATTTAATTCTCCTTTTTTTAGCCAAAAATATCCCGAACGAGCTCTGAAACGCCAACAGGAAATTCCCAAATCCACCAAAATCCAGGGAAAACGGGGGGGGGGGGAGGGGCAGGGGAGCTCCCGAGGGGGGAGAGGGGAAAAAAAAAAACAAAAAAAAGGGAAAAAAAATAAATATTCCCCAGCTCGGGGAGCTCCGTAAAGTGCCAGAGAGGAAAAATCCAAAAATCCGGGATTTTCCCCCAAAAAACGGCCGGGGGGGGGGAATCCCAAAAAATCCTGGAAGCGGGAAAAGCGGATTTTGGGAAAGGAGGGGGAGGGGAGGGGGGAGCTGCCAGGAACCGAACTGGGAAAGGGAACCCAGCCCAGTTCAAACTGGGAAAGGGAACCCGGCCCAGTTCAAACTGGGAAAGGGAACCCGGCCCAGTTCAAACTGGGAAAGGGAACCCGGCCCAGTTCAAACTGGGAAAGGGAACCCGGCCCAGTTCAAACTGGGAATGGGAACCCGGCCCAGTTTGGAACTGGGCACCTCCAGAACCCAAAACTGGCTTCAAAGGGGCAGATTTTGCCCCGTTTTAACCCAAAATGGGCACCAAAAGGGCAAATCCTGCACCATCCAACCCAAAACTGGCTTCAAAGGGGCAGATTTTAACCCAAAACAGGCACCAAAGGGGTGGAATCTGCCCCATCCAACCCAAAACCAATTCCAAAGGAGCAGATTCTGCCCCATTTAACCCAAAACCGGTTCCAAAAGGGCAGATCCTGCCCCATTTTAGATCAAAACGGGCACCAAAGGGGTGGAATCTGCCCCATCCAACCCAAAACCAGCTCCAAAAGGGCAGATCTTACCCCATCCAACCCAAAACCAATTCCAAAGCAGATTCTGCCCCATTTAACCCAAAACCGGTTCCAAAGGAGCAGATTTTGCCCCATTCAACCCAAATCTAGTTCCGAAGGGGTGGATCTTGCCCTGTTTTAACCCAGAACATTCCAAAGGGGTGGATCCTGCCCCATTAAACCCAAACCTGGCTCCAAAGGAGCAGATTCTGCCCCATTCCAACCCAAACCTGGCTCGAAAAGGGCAGATCTTTCCCCATCCACCCCAAAACCAGCCCCAAACTGGACCCCGCTCCCGGCGCGCGGGCAGAGCGGGACGAGGAGGATGAAGATGAAGACGACGAGGAAGAGCAGCAACCTCAAAACCAATCACCTGCAGCCACCCCCGAGTCCAGCAGCCCCTTTTTTTGGGGCCGTTCCCCCCTTTTTTGGGGCCGTGGTCAGGTGCAGATCTTGGCCAGCTCACGGCAGCAATGTGGAAGGTGTGGATGTGGCTCACTGGCCCCGCTCCCCGAGGAGGATGAAGATGAAGACGAGGAGGAAGAGCACCAACCTCACCAACCAATCACCCACAGCCACTCCCAAGTCCAGCTCCCCCTTTTTGATTTTTTTGGGGCCGTTCCCCCCGTTTTGGTCAGGTGCAGATCTTGGCGAGCACGCGGAAGAAGGGGAAGACGCGCTCGCGGCAGCAGATGTGGAAGGTGTGGATGTGGCTCACTGACCCCGCTCCCGAGGATGATGAAGATGAAGACGAGGAGGAAGAGCACCAACCTCACCAACCAGTCACCCGCAGCCACCCCCGAGTCCAGCTCCCCCTTTTTTTGGGGCCGTTCCCCCCGTTTTGGTCAGGTGCAGATCTTGGCGAGCTCGCGGCAGCAGATGTGGAAGGTGTGGATGTGGCTCACTGACCCCGCTCCCCGAGGAGGATGAAGATGAAGAGCACCAGCCTCCAAACCAATCACCTGCAGCCACCCCCGAGTCCAGCTCCCCCTTTTTTGGGGCCGTTCCCCCCGTTTTGGTCAGGTGCAGATCTTGGCGAGCACGTGGAAGAAGGGGAAGACGCGCTCGCGGCAGCAGATGTGGAAGGTGTGGATGTGGCTCACTGGCCCCGCTCCCCGAGGAGGATGAAGATGAAGAGCACCAACCTCAAAACCAATCACCCACAGCCACCCCCGAGTCCAGCAGCCCCTTTTTTTGGGGCCGTTCCCCCCGTTTTGGTCAGGTGCAGCTCTTGGCGAGCACGTGGAAGAAGGGGAAGACGCGCTCGCGGCAGCAGATGTGGAAGGTGTGGATGTGGCTCACTGGCCCCGCTCCCCGAGGATGACGAAGATGAAGACGACGAGGAAGAGCACCAACCTCACCAGCCAATCACCCACAGCCACCCCCGAGTCCAGCAGCCCCTTTTTTTTGGGGCCGTTCCCCCCGTTTTGGTCAGGTGCAGATCTTGGCCAGCTCGCGGCAGCAGATGTGGAAGGTGTGGATGTGGCTCACTGGCCCCACTCCCAAGGATGATGAAGATGAAGAGCACCAACCTCAAAACCAATCACCCGCAGCCACCCCCGAGTCCAGCAGCCCCTTTTTTTGGGGCCGTTCCCCCCGTTTTGGTCAGGTGCAGATCTTGATGCGCGTGCCCCGGGCCAGCACGCGGAAGAAGGGGAAGACGCGCTCGCGGCAGCAGATGTGGAAGGTGTGGATGTGGCTCATGCTCTCGGCGTTGTAGAAGCACAGCTGGCCCCGCTCGTAGTCCAGGTAGACGCCGAAGCGCCGCGGCTGCTCGCCGGGCGCCAGCGCCGTCTGCTCCGTGGCCGTCAGCGCCTGGTACTTCTTGCCGCTGGTGCCCACCGCCCAGATCTCCCGCCTCGGGGGCGCCGCCGCTCCCCCTGCCCCTTTGGGGCGGTGCCGGGGGGTCTCGCGCGCGGCGCCCACCGCCCAGCCGCGGCGCCCGCCCACCTCCACCTCCCAGTAGTGGCGGCCGGCGCTGAAGCCGGGCGCGCCCAGCACGCACAGGTCGCCGTCGGGGCGCCGCGCGCCGGCCGCGGGCTCCGGGCGCCGCTCGGACAGACGGACGCTGCGCCGGTCCAGGGACAGGCTGAGGCGGGGGTGCGCCGTGGAGGGGTCCAGGGTGACGTCGGCTGCGGGGGGCACGGGGGTCAGGGGGGGTTGGGGTGCATGGTGGGAGTGGGGCAAGGATTTCCAGCCCTTTTACCCCGAATTTGCACTCCTTTAAGCTCAAATTTCCACTCCTTTAAACTGAAATTTCCACTCCTTTAAACTGAAATTTCCACTAATTTAAACCCAAATTTGCACTCCTTTAAACTGAAATTTCCACTCCTTTAAACTGAAATTTCCACTCCTTTAAACTGAAATTTCCACTCCTTTAAGCCCAAATTTCCACTCCTTCTAGCCCCAGTTTCCTGCTTTTTAATCCCAGTTCTCATCTCTTTGACCCCAAATTTCCACTCCTTTAAACCCAAATTTCCACTCCTTTGACCCTATATTTCCAGCCCTTTTAAGCCCAAATTTTCACTCCTTTAAACTGAAATTTCCACTCCTTTAAACTGAAATTTCCACTCCTTTAAACTGAAATTTCCACTCCTTTAAACTGAAATTTCTACTCCTTTAAGCCCAAATTTCCACTCCTTTGACCCCATATTTCCAGCCCTTTTAAGCCCAAATTTTCACTCCTTTAAACTGAAATTTCCACTCCTTTAAACTGAGATTTCCACTCCTTTAAACTCAAATTTCCACTCCTTCAACCCCAGGATCACTGTTGGGGCAATGACTCCCAGCCCTTTAAGCCCAAATTTCCACTCCTTCGACCCCATATTCCCGTCCCTTCAACCCCAAATTTCCACTCCTTTGACCCCCAATTTCCTGCTTTTTAATCCCAATTCTCACCTCTTCATATTCCCACCCCTTTAACCCCCAATCCCTCCAACCCCCAATTCCCAGCCTTTCACCCCAAATCCCCACCCCTTTAACCCCAGAATTTCCCCTCCTTCACACGACAGATTTTCACCTCCTCACCCCTCGATCCCAGCTCCTTTAAACCCCCGATTTTCCCTCTTTTACCCCCAAATTCCCCCCTTTCCCCCCCCACCTTGGGGCACTTTGCTGAAGACCTTTTCCATCTTCCTCATCACCACGTCCTGCAGGAAACAATTCCTGAATTTCTTCCCCACGTCCACCGGCACCATCTCGGGCTCCTGGAATTTGATGTTCTCGCACCTGGGAAAACGAGGGGGAAAAGGGGGAATTTGGGATCCGAGGGGTTCTTTTCCCAGCCCCGCTCCTCCCCCGGGTGTCCCCGAGCACCCCAAAATCCCTCACCTGATGAAGGTGCCCTTGATGTCCTGGCAGAGGGCAGCAGGTGCCAAAGGGAGGGGAAACAAAAAGGGAAAAGTTTTAACGAGGATTTGGGGTTTGGGGTTTGGGATTTGGATTTGGGGTTTGGGATTTGGGATTTGGGGTTTGGGTGAGGGAGGAGTCCAGGGCGTGGCACAAAAACCCCAATCCCAATTCTGCCTTTTCCCCAAGAACGGGGTGGGGAAATCCCAGAGAGCTGGAGCTCATCCCAGTTATCCAGTTCCCCCAGTTATCCAGTCCCAGTTCCCCCAGTCCCAGTTCCCCCCAATCCCAGTTTCCCCATCCCAGTTCCCCCAGTCCCAGTTCCCCCAGTCCCAGTTCCCCCAGTTTCCAACCCCCCAAATCCGTTTCCCACCCCCCAATCCCAGTTCCCCCAGTCCCAGTTCTTTCCTCTCCCAGTTCCCCCCAGTCCCAGTTCCTCCCTCTCCCAGTTTCCCTCCTCTCAGACCCCCAATCCCAGTTCCCCCAGTTCCCCACCCCCCAATCCCAGTTTCTCCCTTTCCCACCCCCCAATCCCAGTCTCCCCAGTCTCTCCCCCTTCAATCCCAGTTCCCCCAGTCTCCTGGTCCCTAACCCATTTCCCCAGTCTGCCAGGCCCCCAATCCCAGTCTCCCCCCTCTCCCACCCCCCAATCCAAATTCCCCCAGTCTCCTAGACCCCAATCCCAGTTCCCCCAGTTCTCCCAGTTCCCCCAGTTCTCCCAGTTCCCCCAGTTCTCCCAGTCTCTCCCAGTTTCCCCAGCCCCTCACCTTGAGCAGCTGCAGCCCGTCCTGCCTGCAGCGTTGGCGATGAGGCGCCGCAGGGCCGCCCTGTATTCCCACCCCACAATCCCAGTTCCCCCAGTTCTCCCAGTGCTCCCAGTCCCCAATCCCAGTTCCCCCAGTTTCCCCAGTCCCACCTTGAGCAGCTGCAGCCCGTCCTGCCTGCCGGCGGCCTCGGCGTCGCTGATGAGGCGCCGCAGGGCCGCCCCCCTCTCCTCCAGGGCGCCGAGGTTGCGGCGCTGCCGCGCCAGCAGCGCCTCGTGCCGCTCCTGCAGCTGCCGCAGCAGCAGCACCTGCTCCCCCGCCAGGAAGCGGTGCAGCACCTCGAAATCCGCCTCCAGCTCCTGCATCTCCGCCTGCATCTGCTCCTGGGGGGGGACACGGCGGGGAGAGGGTGGGCACGGAGCAGGGACAGCGAATTCCAGACCCTGAACCCCGAATTCCCACTGGGAGTGGTGATTTACACACCCTGAACCCCAAATTCCAGACCCTGAACCCCGAATTCCCACTGGGAGCGGTGAATTACACACCCTGAACCCCAAATTCCCACTGGAAGTGGAGATTTACACACCCTGAACCCCAAATTCCAGCCCTTTAACCCCAAATTTCCACTGGGAGCAGCCATTTACACACCCTGAACTCCAAATTCCAGATCATTAACCCCAAATTTCCAGACCTTTAACCCCAAATTCCCACTGGGAGTGGTGATTTACACACCCCAAACTCCAAATTCCAGCCCTTGAACCCCAAATTCCCACTGGAAATGGAGATTTACACACCCCGAACCCCAAATTCCAGCCCTTTAACCCCAAATTCCCACTGGAAATGGAGATTTACACACCCTGAACCCCAAATTCCAGATCTTTAACCCCAAATTCCCACTGGAAATGGAGATTTACACACCCTGAACCCCAAATTCCAGATCTTTAACCCCAAATTCCCACTGGAAATGGAGATTTACAGACCCTGAACCCCAAATTCCAGCCCTTGAACCCCAAATTCCCCCTCACTCTGCACTCAGGGGGGTTTTTACCCTCCAGCTCCCCCCCCGGAGCCTCTTTTGGGCTGAGAAAAGGGGATTTTGGGGCCGGGGCAGGGCTGGTTTTGGGGTGAGGGGGATAGGGGGGCCCCTCTCACCCTGAGCACGGAGATTTTCTCCTCCTCGCTGCATTTCTGCTTCAGCAGCGCCTCCAGCTGCTTCCTCAGGGGCTCCAGGTGGCTCTGCAGCTTGTTCTGGGGGGAAAGGGGGGTCAGCAACGGGGATCCCGGCCCCAAAAACCCCCAGGGATCAAATCCCGATCCCAAAAACCCCCAGGGTTCAAATCCTGACCCCAAAAACCCCCAGGGATCAAATCCTGGTCCTAAAACCCCCAGGGATCAAATCCCAGCCCCAAAAACCCCCAGGGATCAAATCCCAGCCCCCAAAATTCAATTCCTGACCCCAAAAACCCCCAGGGATCAAATCCTGACCCCAAAACCCCCAGGGATCAAATTCTGACCCCAAAAACCCCCGGGGATCAAATCCTGACCCCAAAAACCCCCGGGGTTCAAATCCTGACCCCAAAAACCCCCAGGGATCAAATCCTGACCCCAAAAACCCCCAGGGTTCAATTCCTGGTCCTAAAACCTCCCCAAAAACCCCAAATCCTTCTGTTTTCCCCCTCCCCAGTCACTGAACTGACCCTGCCAGTGCTGCCCCTGGAACCCTCATAGCCCAAAACCCCAAAAAAACCCCAAACCCCCAAAAAAACCCCCCTGTTCCCCCTCCCCAGCCACTGAACTGGTTTGGCTGGGCCGTCCCTGGATCCCTCCACACCCCAAACCCCCCAAAACCCCCAAAACACCCCCAAAACCCCCAGACTCTCCAAAAACCCCAAAACCCTCCAAAAACCCCAAACCCCCCAAAAACCCTCAACCCCCCAAAAACCCCAAAACCCTCCAAAAACCCCAAACCCCCCAAAAACCCTCAACCCCCCAAAAACCCCAAAGCCCTCCAAAAACCCCAAAACCCTCAAACCCTCCAAAAACCCCGAACCCCCCAAAAACCCCAAAACCTCCAAAATCCCCCCAAAAACCCCAAAACCCCCCTCCCTAGTCACTCAACTAACCCAGCCCGTGCTGCCCCCGGAACCCTCGCACCCCAAACCCCCCAAAAACCCCAAAAAGCCCCCAAACCCCCCCTCTTTTCCCCATCCCGTGCTGCCCCCGGGATCTTTGCCCCCCAAACCCCCCCAAAACCCCCCCAAAACCCCAAAACCCCCCTCCCCAGTCACTCAACTAACCCAGCCCGTGCTGCCCCTGGAACCCTCGTACCCCAAACCCCCCCAAACCCCCCAAACCCCCCCAAACCCCCCAAACCCCCCAAAACCCCAAAACCCCCCTGTTTTCCCCCTCCCCAGTCACTGAACTGACCCTGCCAGTGCTGCCCCTGGATCCCTCGTACCCCAAACCCCCCAAAACCCCCCAAACCCCCCCAAAAACCCCCCCGAACCCCCCACCTTGCAGTCCTGCACCACCTCGTCGAGCGGCAGCACGCTGTGCTGGCGGTGGGCGCGCGCCTCGCGGCACACCACGCAGATGGCGGCCTGGTCCACCTCGCAGAAGAGCTTCAGCGGCTCCTGGTGCCGCTCGCAGAGCTCGGGGGGCCCCCCGGGCGCGCCGCGGGCGCCGGGCGGGGTCCCCGGGCTGCGCGGGGGCCGCGGGTGCAGCTGGCGGATGATCTGCACCATGTTGGCCAGCTGCAGGTTGGGGCGGAAGGAGCGCTGCAGGAAGGACTTGCGGCACTGCGGGCACGTGAAGACGCCGCGCCGCTCTTCTTCCTCATCCTCTTCCTCATCCTCTTCCTCCTCCTCCGCGTCCTCCTCCATCGCGTCCTCATCGTCGAAGTAGAGCCCGCCGCCCTGCGCCGCGCCGCCCGCCCACGCCGCGGGCTCTTCCTCCTCCTCTTCCTCCTCCTCCTCCTCCTCCTCCTCCTCCTCAGCGGGGTCTCCCCACAGCTCGCCTTCCTCCTCCTCCTCCTCCTCCTCCCACATGTCATCATCCTCCTCCTCGCCGGCGGCCTCCTCCTCTTCCTCCTCCTCCTGCTCCACGTCCAGCTCGTCCTCCTCCAGCTCGTCCTCGTCTTCCTCCTCCTCTTCCTCCTCCTCGTCCTCGCCCAGCTCGGGCCCGCGGGCGGAGGCGCCCGGGCCGGGCTGCGCGGCGCCGCGGGCCCACAGGCGGGAGATGCAGCCGCGGCAGAAGTTGTGCCCGCAGCCGATGGACACGGGGTCGGCGAAGTAGTCGAGGCAGATGGCGCAGATCGCCTCCTCCTGCAGCGTCTCCACCGGGTCCGGCCGCGGCCCGGGGCCGCCCAGCGCCGCCATGGCCTTCCTCCTCCTCCTCCTCCCTCTTCTCCCCGCGCCGGGCCCGGCCAGGCGCCGGCGGAGCCTCCCCGCGCCGGGCCGGGCCGGGCTAGGCCTCGCTAGGCCGCACTAGGCCGCACCGCGCTAGGCCGCACCGGGCCGCGCCAGGCCGCACCGGGCCCCGCCGCCGCGGCCCCCCGCGCTCTCACAGTGCCGCAGGAGCCTCTCGCCGCCCGCCCGGCGCTCCCCCGGTGCCTCTCGCGTCTCTCCCGGGTCTCCCCCCGGCCGCGCTCGCCCGGCGGCGGCTCCGCCACAGACGGGAAACGCCGCGGCACTTCCGCCTTCCGGCGCGGGCCACGCCCCCGCGGCGCGGCGTGAGGGGAAGCGGCGGCGGTTGCCGGGCAACGCCGGAAGTGGGGGGCGCGCGGCTTCCGGTGGGGTTCGGCCGCCCGCGCGACTCGGTGGTGTGGAGGGCTGGGGGCGGGGCTGGGGCGGGGCTTTGGCCGCTTTTCCCGCCCCCGGTTCTGGTCCCGGTCCCGGTTCCATTTCCGGTCCCGGTTCTGGTCCCGTGCAGGTGTTTTCCCCCCAAAACCTCTCTTTTTTTCCCCGTTTTTTCCCCAAAACCTCTCTTTTTCCCGCTGTTTTTCCCCCAAAATCTCTCTTTTCCCCGCTATTTTCCCAAAAAGCTCTATTTTTTTCTCCCAAAATCTCTCATTTTTCTCCGGTTTCCCCCCAAAATCTCTCTTTTTTTCCCCGCTTTTTTTGCAGCTGTTTTCCCCCAAAACCTCTTTTTTTCCCCTGTTTTTTCCCCCAAATCTCTATTTCCCCCCCCAAAATCTCTCTTTCCCCCAAAAATCTCTCTCTTTCCCCCCAAATCTCTCATTTCCCCCCCAAATCTCTCATTTTCCCCCAAATCTCTCCTTTCCCCCCCAAATCTCTCATTTCCCCCCCCAAAATCTCTATTTTCCCCCAAATCTCTCATTTCCCCCCCAAATCTCCCATTTCCCCCCCAAAAATCTCCCATTTTCCCCCCAAATCTCTCATTCCCCCCCAAATCTCTCCTTTCCCCCCCAAAATCTCTCTATTTCCCCCCCAAAATCTCTCATTTCCCCCCAAATCTCTCATTTCCCCGCCAAAATCTCTCATTTCCCCCCCAAAATCTCTCATTTCCCCCCCAAATCTCCCATTTCCCCCCAAATTTCTCTCATTTCCCCCCAAAATTTCTCTCATTTCCCCCCAAAATTTCTCTCTTTTCCCCCCAAATTTCCTCTCCTTCCCCCGTTTCCCCTCGGGCCGCGGAGCGCGCTCGGGTTTCTGTAGTGTAGTGGTTATCACGTTCGCCTCACACGCGAAAGGTCCCCGGTTCGAAACCGGGCAGAAACACTTCCTTTTGCATCTCTTTATTTTCCTTTTTTCTCTTTTTTTCCCCTTTTTCCCCTCATTTTCCGCCTCACTCCGGCACTTCCAGCGCATCTGAGCCCTTCTCGCCTCGTTTTTATTCATTTTTAGTGGTGTAATTCTGAATCCCTGCCTTCCCCAGCCGACCTTTCCTGCCTCGTGTTTTGTAATTTCATGTTTTGTAATTTCGTATTTTATTATTTCGTATTTTATGAGATCATATTTTATTACTTAATAATTTATTATTTCATAATTTAATATGTACAACCCTAAAAAAGGGATTTAAAACTCTAAAAATGGATTTACAACCCTAAAAAGGGGATTTAAAACCCTAAAAATGGATTTAAAACCCTAAAAATGGATTTAAAATCCTAAAAAATGGATTAAAAACCATAAAAAAGGGATATAAAACCCTAAAAAAGGGATTTAAAACCCTAAAAATGGATTTTAAACCCTAAAAAAGGGAATTTAAACCCTAAAAAGGGATTTAAAACCCCAAAAAAGGGATTTAAACCCTAAAAAATTGATTTAAAGCTCTAAAAAAAGGATTTAAAACTCTAAAAATTGATTTAAAACCCCTAAAAATGGATTTAAAACCCCTAAAAATGGATTTAAAACTCTAAAAAAAAAGGATCTAAAACTCTAAAAAAGGGATTTAAACCCCTAAAAAAGGGATTTAATTCCATTTTTCCCCGTTTCTGGAGCCCCTCCCGCCGATTTTCCCTCGGAAATGTGGAATTCCCTCACCAGCTGCGGGTTCTTCCCGGCCGGGGCGTCCTGCGCGGAAAATTCCGGGTTTTTTTCCGCCTGCCCCTTCTCCTGATCATTTTTGGGATCGCCCGGCTGTGGGAGCGAGAGGAGCTCAGGATTCCCCGGAATCTGCAGCCCCAGACCCAAACGGAGGCAAATTCTGCCCAAAATCCGGTCAAATTCTGCCCAAATTGAGTCAAATTCTGCCCAAATTGAGTCAAATTCTGCCCAAAATCCGGTCGAATTCTGCCCAAATTTCGTCAGATTCTGCACAAATTGGGTCAAATCCTGCCCAAATTGGGTCAAATCCTGCCCAAATTTTGTCAAATCCTGCCCAAATTATCTCGAATTCTGCCCAAATTGAGTCAAATTCTGCCCAAAATCCGGTCGAATTCTGCCCAAATTTTGTCAGATTCTGCACAAATTGAGTCAAATCCTGCCCAAATTGGGTCAAATCCTGCCCAAATTTTGTCAAATCCTGCCCAAATTATCTCGAATTCTACCGAAATTGAGTCAGATTGTGCCCAAATTTGGATTAATTCTGCCCAAATTAGGTTAAATCCTGCCCAAATTGGGTCAAATTGGCAAATCAAGCTGAGGAAAACTGGGAAATTTCTAAACCTTCTCGTGGGAAGATAGGAAGCTAAAAACTGAGGGAATATTATAGGGATATAAAAAATAAAAGGCTTTAGGGAGTGCAAAAACCTCAGAAAATAGGCACAAAGCTGAGAAAAAATGGGAAATTTCTAAATGTTCTCATGGGAAGATAGGAAGTTTAAAACCGAGCAAATACTGTAGGAATATAAAATATAAAAGGGTTTAGGGAGTGTACAAACCTCAGAAAGTGGAAACAAAGCTGAGAAAAAATGGGAAATTTCTAAATGTTCTCATGGGAAGCTAAGAAGTTAAAAACTGAGTGAGTATTTAGGGATATAAAAAGGTAAAGGGATTTAGGGGGTGCAAAAACCTCAGAAAACAGGCACAAAGCTGAGAAAAACGGTGAAATTTCTAAACCTTCTCGTGGGAAGATAAATTGAGTGAATATTATATGGATATAAAAAGGTAAAGGGATTTAGAAAGTGCAAAAAACCTCAGAAAGTGGACATAAAGTTGAGAAAAACAGGGAAATTTCTAAATGTTCTCGTGGGAAGGTAACAAGTTAAAAACCGAGTGAATGCGTTTATATTTGTCATAAGGAACAGGAAAGAACAAGAACTTATTGACAGCTCAAGGTGTGAGGAGCTCTGGACGTGCTTTGCAAAGACAGGAAAAGTTTCAACCTCTGAAAAAGTTTCCCCGTGGTGTCTGTGGCTTCTTCTGTGATTTATAATGAATAAAAATAATAAAAATAATAAATAATACTAATTTTAAAAGGTGTGGTTTCCTCCTGCCAGGGACGCGGGACAGGGACATTCCCTGGGCCACCTCCAGGCCAAAACCACCAGGATTTAATTCAACCAAGATTCCAGCTCGATCCCGACACCCAGCAGCGAACGCCAGACGGAGGAGAAGCTAAAACACGCAAATTTTGGGGTTTTTACTTCATCCAGAGCCGGGGGAGGGGAGAGAAGCGGGGTTGGGGTGGTGCAGGACGGGGTGGGATCCGCCAGATTTGGGGGGGACAGGGAGCCCGAGGGGTGCTGGGAGCGGGGAGAGGCGCGAATGTCGCCGCGAACGGCGACGCAAAATCGGGGTCTGGGGGTTTTGGGGGAGCTCAGGGGCACAGCGTGATGCGGGAGCCCTCTCCCCACACCAGGAACCAGGGCCGCACCCTGTGCCCGCCGAAGGAGGCGGCGGCGAAGGCGAAGATGAGGCTCCTGCGGTCGGCGTCGAAGAAGGCCACGCGGCCGCTCTCGTAGTCCAGCGCCACCCGGACCCCGCCGGGAGCGCGGCCGGCCGAAAACGGGGCGCGCCCCCGGGGGGACAGAGCCCAGAAGCGGCCCTGGCACAGCCCCACCGACCACAGCTCCCGCTCGGGGGGCTCCGGCCCGCTCCCGGGGGGCTCCGTGGCCACCCCCAGCGCCCAGGAGCCCTCGGGGGACACGCGCACGTCCCAGCAGCGCCGCCCGGCCGCGACGGCCTCGAGGCCCAGCACCGAGGGGTCGGTGCCGGGCTCCGCCTCGGGCTCCGGAAGGTTCTGGGCTCTTTCCCAGCTGACGCTGCTGCCGTCGGGGGCCACCAGCAGCCGGGGGTGGGCCGTGCTGGGGTCCAGCGTCACGGCCACTGCGCCGGAGGGGGGCCCAGAGGGAATTCCAGGTGTCCGAGCGTCGTCCCGCGGGATGGGGAGCATCCCCCGGGGGCTTTTCACCCCATTTCCCAGCATTTTCCCCCCATTTCCCATCATTTCCCCCATTTCCCATCATTTCCCCCATTTCCCATCTTTCCCCCCCATTTCCAATAATTTTCCCTTGATTTCCCATCATTTTCTCCCGATTTCCCATCATTTTCTCCCCATTTCCCATCCTTCCCCCCATTTCCCATAATTTCCCCCATTTACCATAATTTTCTCCCCATTTCCCATAATTTTCACCCCATTTCCCATTGTTTCCCTCTCATTTCCCATAATTTCCCCCCATTTCCCATCATTTCCCCTCCATTTCCCATAATTTTCACCCCATTTCCAATAATTTCCCCCATTTCCCATAATTTTCACCCCATTTCCCAGCATTTTCCCCCCATTTCCAATAAATTTCCCATCACTTCCCCCCATTTCCCATCGTTTTTGCCCCATTTCCCATGATTTTCCCCCCATTTCCAATCGATTTCCCATAGTTTCCCACCCCTTTCCCATGGTTTCCCCCATTTTCCATAATTTTCACCCCATTTCCCATCATTTTCCCCCATTTCACATCATTTCCCCCTCATTTCCCATCGTTTTCACCCCATTTCACATAATTTCCCCCTCATTTTTCATCATTTCCCCCCATTTCCCGTCCTTTCCCCCTATTCCAAACATTTCCCCAATTTCCCATCATTTTCTCCCCATTTCCCATCATTTCCCCCCATTTCTCATAATTTTCCCCCCTTTTCCAATCATTTTCTCCCAATTTCCCATCGTTTTCCCCATCCCAGCACTCACTTTTCTCCGGCAGCTCAAAGGCCAGGATGTCTGAAAAAAAAAAGGGGAAGAGAAGACATGGAGTGACATAAAATGCAGGGAAAAGTGGGAATGGGTGTGATAAAATGGGATTGCGCTCAAAAATTAAACTCAGTTAAAATAATAAAATAATAAAATAATAAAATAAAATAATAAAATAATAAAATAATAAAATAATAAAATAAGACACAGCGCATGCTCTAAGTAAATATAACTTATGGCTGCACGCATGCATAATAATCATACAATAAACATATAATAAATTAAATTTTTAAGTATAAAATAAAATAATAAAATAATAAAATAATAAAATAATAAAATAATAAAATAAATAAATAAATAAATAAAAAATAAAATAAAACAAAACAAAATAAAATAATATAAAATAAAATAAAATAAAGGAAATAAAATAAAATAAAATAAATAAAATAAATAAAATAAAATTTAAAAATAAATAAAATAAAATAAAATAAAATAAAATAAAATAAAATAAAATAAAATAAAATAAAATTAACTGCTCGCCCCCCAGCCTGCCCCAATACCTCGGACGCCCCTCAGCGTCTCCCCCAGGAGAATATTTTCCTCCCTGAAGTGACGAATTTTCTCCTCCATCTCCAGCAGAGGCGACGGGGGCACCTGGACGTTTTCCTCCGCGAGGCTGGGGGAGGCCGGGATGAAGAATTTGAGGATCCCGAGGAATTCCCCGGGCGGGCTCGGCCTCAGCCCCAAACATTTCGGTTCCTGAGGCGGCCGAAGGCGGCGGGGGCAGCTCGGGAGGGCGCGCCCGTACCTGCGCAAGGCGCTGCCGATGCCCTGCAGGGGACGGGAGGGGCTCGGTGAATTCCTCAGAACCTCGGGAGCGCCTCCCTGGAGCGGTTCTCCATCCCCAGAACTGGGGGTGCTTCGGGCTGAAGGGACCCCCGGACCCCCCGGTTCCGCCACCCCACCGCCCCGGGCTGCCCCGAACCGCTGCTGGCTGTCCCTTGGCACCTGCAGGAAGGTCCTGGCCGGCTGCTGGCACCTCTCCTGCAGCTCCCGGGCGCGGCTCTCCAGCCGGGAGATGTCCCGGCTCAGCGCGGCCCGGCTCTCCTCCTGCGCCTGCCCGACGCCGCTCTCCAGGCGCCCCAGGCGGGCCAGGAGGTGCCGGCAGAGCTCGTCCAGGGAGAGGCGCAGCTCCTGGAACTGCGCCAGGATCCGCTGCCGCTCCACCTCGGTCCTCTCCTGCGGGGATTGGGGGTCTCAGAGACCCTCCCTGGGGAGAGACCCCCGCCCCGGGGGCCGCCCGTCCCCTCCGAGTCCGCTCGGATTTACCAAGCACTCGCAGCCCCGCCTCATCTCGGCCTCGCGGAGCTCCAGGAGTTCGTCCCTGCCGTCCTTCAGGGCTCGCAGCCCGGCCTGGATTTGCTCCTGAGGGAGGGGGAAAAAATAAAAATAAAAATCCCGGTTTTTCCCGAGATGGGGAAAATTAAAAACCTCGCCCCGGGCAGGGGGGTGGAGCGCGGGCAGCTCCGTTTTTCCTCCCGCTCCGGAAAAAAAAAACATCCCGGCTCTCTTTTTTATCGCATTTCTGCTGGTTTAGGGACTGGCAGTGTCCGCTGGGGAGCTGGAATTCCGCGGCAGGGAGGAGGAGGAGGAGGATGAGGATGAAGACCCTGACCCTTCCCGGCTGCTGATTTGGGGATTGGAGCTGGAATTCCGCGGCACGGAGGATGATGAGGATGAGGATGAAGACCCCGACCCCTCCCGGCTGCTGATTTAGGGACTGGAGCTGGAATTCCGCGGCAGGGAGGGTGAGGAAGAGGATGAGGATGAAGACCCTGACCCCTCCCGGCTGCTGATTTGGGGATTGGAGCTGGAATTCCACGGCAGGGAGGAGGATGATGAGGATGAGGATGAAGACCCCGACCCCTCCCGGCTGCTGATTTAGAGACTAGAGCTGGAATTCCACGGCAGGGAGGAGGATGAGGAAGAGGAGGATGAAGACCCCGACCCCTCCCGGCTGCTGATTTGGGGATTGGAGCTGGAATTCCGCGGCATGGAGGAGGATGATGAGGAAGAGGAGGATGAAGACCCCGACCCCTCCCGGCTGCTGATTTTGGGATTGGAGCTGGAATTCCGCGGCAGGGAGGAGGATGAGGAAGAGGAGGATGAAGACCCCGACTCCCCGGCTGCTGATTTTGGGATTGGAGCTGGAATTCCGCGGCAGGGAGGATGAGGAGGAGGATGAGGATGAAGACCCTGACCCTTCCCGGCTCTGCGGAGAAGACCCCGACCCTTCCAGGCTGCTGATTTAGGGATTGGAGCTGGAATTCCGCGGCAGGGAGGAGGATGATGAGGATGAGGATGAAGACCCCGACCCCTCCCGGCTGCTGATTTTGGGATTGGAGCTGGAATTCCACGGCAGGGAGGATGATGAGGATGAAGACCCCGACTCCTCCCGGCTGCTGATTTTGGGATTGGAGCTGGAATTCCGCGGCAGGGAGGAGGATGATGAGGATGAGGATGAAGACCCCGACCCCTCCCGGCTGCTGATTTTGGGACTGGAGCTGGAATTCCGCGGCACGGATGAGGATGATGAGGATGAAGACCCTTCCCTGCTCGGCGGAGAACGAAGCCCCCGAGCTTTCCCTGCCCCCTGAAAGGCTCTGGGGGCCGCGTGGGCGAGCCCGGGGGGCATTTCCAGCCGGAGCAGCCTTTTCCCTGGTGGAATATCCGGGAAATGATCACCTTGCGCTCCCGCACGGCCTCGGGCAGCGGCAGCACCGCGTGCGCCCGGTGCGCCCGCGACTCGCGGCAGATCGCGCACAGCAGCGCCCCGTCCTCCTCGCAGAAAGCCTCCAGCGGCTCCCGGTGCTTCTGGCACCCTTCCTCATCCTCCTCCTCGGCGTCTCCCAGCGTTTCCCCGCGGCTCAGCCGCCGGGCGAGCTCCAGCAGCCGCGCCAGCTCCGGGCTGGGGCGGAGGCTCCGCGCCGGCGCCGCGTCCCGGCAGCGCGGGCAGGCGAAGCGGGCCGTGGGCCACTCCCAGCGGCGCTCGATGCACGGCCGGCAGAAGTGGTGGCCGCAGTGGATGGACACGGGGTCGCGGAAGTACTCCCGGCAGATGGGGCAGCGCGCCGAGTCGCCGAGCGCGTCCATGGAGCGCCCGGAGCCGCCGCTGCTCGTCCGCGCCCCGCCCGCGCGAGGATGAGGATGGAGAGCGGGCAAAATCCTCCCGGCTGGGCCCAAAATCTGCGTCCGAGCCGGATTCCTGGGGTGCGCAGCCCGGCGAGGAGCAGGGGCTGCTCCCCCCCGCTCCCGCCTCGTGGAAATGGGGGAAAATCCCCAAATTTCCGCTGATTTCCGCGGGCTCTGATGGTCCCAGCTCCGCGCAAAAAGGGCTGGAAGCTCCCACGCCTGTCCTTGGATTTAAAAAAATTTAAATTTAGATTTTAAGGCGTTTTGATTGAGTTTTTTTTTTTTCCCCTGGAACCCGAGCCCCCCCGCTCCCTCTGGAGCCCGCGGCCGGGGAGAATTCGCCTGATTAAACCCGGATAATCAGGGAGGAAAATCGTTTGGAAAGGGGATCCCGATCCGCCCCAGCTCTGCGCAAGTCTCACCCTCCGAGGAATCGACCTTAGCCCCAGATTAACCAAAAAAAGTAAAAAAAAGAAAAAAAAAGAAGAAAAAAAAAAAAAGGTGTTTTGAGCACGAAGCCGCCCCCCAGGTTTCACTCTGAGTGTTCCGAGCACCGGAAAACCCCGAAACCCCCCAAAGAACTCCGGCAGAGAATTAACGGCGGGTGAGTTTTTGACCGATTTCCTCAAAAAAAAAAAAAAAAAATCACTTTATCGAGTTCTGACTTCTCCGGAGTCACGCTGGGGCTCTTGGTAAAAAAATGAAAATTAAAATTAAAAATAGGAAGGTTTGTGGTCGGCGGCTCAGCCCCAGCCGTGAGAGAAGCGATTTCCTGTGCAAAAGGAGAAGTGAAAGGAACAATAAAAGTATTTTTGAATAAAGCTGCACGGACGGGTGGGGGTGTTGGAGGCGGGAATTCGGGAATGCTGAAGGATCGGGAGGCGGAATCAGCAGCAAGGGATGAGCCAAAAATTCCTCCAAGCTCCGTCCGCCCTTCAATGAATGAACTGGGAGCGAATAAATAAATTAAACACGCGTGCAAATTAAATTTATTGATGAATAAATGCAAAACAAATCGACGGAAAGCAGCGGAACCGCGCTGGTTCCTGGTTCTGACCGCGAGGGGAGGCTCGCGCTCGCCCGGGGTGATTTTTGGGGCAGAAAGGAGGGAAAAAGGAGCTGCAGGGAGGAGGGAAAGAGGAGCTGCGGGTGGATTCCAGCCCAGCCGGTGAGTGAAGAAGGAATTTTTAATTTCCGCTCGATCTCCGCCCAGCCCGAGGTGGGGAGGGGGATCCTCTGTGCCTGTCCGGCTCGGGAGGCGGCAGTGCGGTGTTAAACTCGGTGCTAGACCCGGTATTAGACCGGTGTTAGAGCCGGGGTTAGAACAGGTATTAGACCCGGTGTTAGACCCGGGGTTAGAGCCGGTGCTAGACCCGGGGTTAGACCCGGTGTTAGACCGGGTATTAGACCGGGTATTAGACCGGGTATTAGACCCGGTGTTAGACCCGGTGTTAGACCCGGTGCTAGACCCGGGGTTAGACCCGGTATTAGACCCGGGGTTAGAGCCGGTGTTAGAGCCGGTGTTAGACCCGGTATTAGACCTGGTGCTAGACCCGGTGTTAGACCCGGTATTAAACCCTGTTTTAGACCCGGTGTTAGACCCGGTATTAAACTCGGTATTAGACCCGGTGCCAAGCCCGGTATTAAACCCAGTGTTAGACCCCGTGCCAAACCCGGTGTTAGACCCGGTGTTAGACCCGGTGCCAAACCCGGTATTAAACCCGGTGTTAGACCCCGTGCCAAAAAAGCCGGTGGCAAGCCCTGTATTAGACCTGGTGCGCAACCCAGTACCAAGCCCGGTATTAGACCCAGTACCAAGCCCGGTATTGGACCCAGTGCCAAACCCGGTATTAGACCCGGTATTAGACC
Organism: Passer domesticus; assembly: GCF_036417665.1. NCBI lineage: Eukaryota > Metazoa > Chordata > Aves > Passeriformes > Passeridae > Passer > Passer domesticus. The sequence goes on from NC_087499.1 coordinate 76,467, forward strand.
CAGTGCCAAGCCCGGTTTTAAACCCGGTTCCACACCACCCCGCGCCCCGCCCGGCGCGCAGCCCCGCTGGTCTCTCAGCGCGGCCGCCGCGCTCTCTCCGCCTTTCACCCGCCGCCCCGGGGAGCTGACCCGGCGCTGTCCCGGTCCCTGTCCCGTTCCAGGCCCGGTCCGACCCCGGCCATGGAGCAGCGCGGCGCCGCCGGGACCCTCCTCGCCTCGGCCTCGTGCCCGCTGTGCCTCGGCCTCTTCCAGGACCCCGTGTCCATCCACTGCGGCCACAACTTCTGCCGCGGCTGCATCGAGCGCTGCTGGCGGAGCTCCCGGGACAGCTTCCCGTGCCCGCGCTGCCGGGAGGCGGCCCCGGAGCGCGGCCTGCGGCCCAACGCGGAGCTGGCCGCGCTCATCCGCGCTGCGCAGGAGCTGAGCCTCCGCGGGGGCGCAGCGGCGGGCGCGGAGCCGCGGTGCCGGCGGCACGGCGAGGCGCTGAAGCTGTTCTGCGAGGAGGAGCGGAGCCCCGTGTGCCGCGTGTGCCGCCGCTCCCCGCGGCACCGGCTGCACGCCGCCGTGCCCATCGAGGAGGCGGCGCAGGAGCGCAAGGTGGGAGCCCTGGGCACGGAGGAGGAGGAGGAGGGAGGGGGAGAGGCGAGGCCGGGTGAGCGCGGTTTGCCTCGCCGAGGTTTGGAAATTTTTTGCGGATTTTTTCGGATTTTTTTCGGTATTTTTTTCGGATTTTTTTCGGATTTTTTGCGGATTTTTTTCCGGTATTTTTTCCGGTATTTTTCCGGATTTTTTGCGGATTTTTTCCGGATTTTTCCCGGATTTTTTGCGGATTTTTCCCGGATTTTTTCCGGATTTTTTTTGCGGTTTTCCCCCTCCCCACCCATCCCCGGATGGAGGGAGAGGCTCCCAGCCGCTGTTTCTGCCCCGCTCAGGAGAAATTCCAGGCTCAGGCGCAGATCCTCAGGGAAAAGAGGGAAGAGATGCTGGCGATGAAGGCGGCGGAGGAAGAGAAGAGCTCGGACTTGCTGGTGAGCGACTCTTCCCTCTTCCCTCTTCCCTCTTCCCTCTTCCCTCTTCCCTCTTCCCTCTTCCCTCTTCCCTCTTCCCTCTTCCCTCTCGCCGCCCTCGCCGGGAAGGATTTCTCCCCCTGAATTTAGGTCTCCGACCCAAACCCGGGTTTTTTTTCCCGTTTTTTGTGAGTTTTCCCCTCCCTCCGTGCGCTCACAAGTGGGGCACGCCCCCAGATCCCCCCTGCCAAAAGAGAGAAAACGGGAATTTCCCCACTGCGGTTTTTTTTTTGGCCGTGTTTTGCCTTTTCACCGATCTCTTTATGGGTTTGTTCTGCGCCTTCCCTCGTCCGAAGGTCCGGAGCCTTTTGGGTGCGAATTTAAGGAGCGGGGGGAAAATGATTTGCAGGCAGTCCCCACCTGGAAATGGGGGAAAAAAGAAAGAAAGAAAAGAAAAGAAAGAAAAGAAAGAGAGAAAGAGAGAAAGAGAGAAAGAGAGAAAGAGAGAGAGAAAGAGAGAAAGAAAGAGAGAAAGAAAGAAAGAAAGAAAGAAAGAAAGAAAGAAAGAAAGAAAGAAAGAAAGAAAGAAAGAAAGAAAGAGAAAGAGAGAAAGGGAGAAAAAGAAAGCGAGAAAGAGAGAAAGAAATAAAGCGAGAAATAGAGAAATAGAGAAATAGAGAAAGAAAGAGAGAAAGAGAGAAAGAGAGAAAGAGAGAAAGAGAGAAAGAGAGAAAGAAAGAAAGAAAGAAAGAAAGAAAGAAAGAAAGAAAGAAAGAAAGAAAGAAAGAGACAGAGAGAAATGGAGAAAAAGAAAGCGAGAAAGAGAGAAAGAAATAAAGCGAGAAATAGAGAAATAGAGAAATAGAGAAATAGAGAAATAGAGAAAGAAAGAGAGAAAGAGAGAAAGAGAGAAAGAGAGAAAGAAAGAAAGAAAGAAAGAAAGAAAGAAAGAAAGAAAGAAAGAGAGAAAGAGACAGAGAGAAATGGAGAAAAAGAAAGCGAGAAAGAGAGAAAGAAATAAAGCGAGAAAGAGAGAAAGAGAGAAAGAAAGAAAGAAAGAAAGAAAGAAAGAAAGAAAGAAAGAAAGAAAGAAAGAAAGATTTCTCTTGATCCTCCCCAGCCTTTACAAGATCCATCCCCCTCCAACCCCCTCTGCCGGGTTTCTCCCTGTGAAATCCGCCCCGCGGCCCCCCCGGCAGGCGCGGGTGGCGGCGGAGCGGCAGCGGCTGCGGCGGCGGCTGCGGGAGCTGCGGGAGCGGCTGGCGGGGCAGGAGCGGCTGCTCCTGGCGCGGCTGGCCGGGCTGGAGCGGGACATCGCGCGGAGAAGGGAGCAGAGCACCGGCCGGCTGGCCGAGCAGATCGCCGCCGCGGGCCGGCAGATCCAGGAGCTGGAGGAGAAGTGCCGGCAGCCGCCCTGGGAGCTCCTGCAGGTGAGGCCTCAGACCGCAAAAACGCGATTTTCCCAAGGAAAATCCCAGGTTTGGGCAGGAAGGGGCCTGGCAGAGCACCCAGAACACACCAGGGATGCTCCCACCGGGCTGCGTTTCCCCCTGGAGATGTGAAAACTCCTTTTAAATCCCAATTTTCCCCCCGTAATTATTCAGTGCACACAAAGTCGTCCCATTGGGAGGTCGTGGGTCACCCCCAGCTCGCTGGGGTTCACCCTGGAGATGCGAAAACTCATTTTAAATCCCAATTTTCCCCCCGTAATTATTCAGTGCCCACAAAGTCGTCCCATTGGAAGGTTGAAGTCATCCCATGGGAAGGTCGTGGGTCACCCCCAGCTCGCTGGGGTTCACCCTGGAGATGCGAAAACTCATTTTAAATCCCAATTTTCCCCCCGTAATTATTCAGTGCACACAAAGTCGTCCCATTGGGAGGTCGTGGGTCACCCCCAGCTCGCTGGGGTTCACCCCTGTCCAGTGGGATCCCCAGCAGTGGTTGGGGTGCCTTGGCCACAGCTGGAAACAGCTGGTGCTCCCCCTGGTCTGGGGGTTGTCACCAAAGCCACCACCCGAGCCCGGCCCTGGTTTGAGAAATAAATAATCTAATATGAAAAAATTCAAATAGCAAAAAATCAAACATTCAAATTATGAAATATTCGAATATCCAAACATTGGAACAGCCAAACACTCAAACAACCAAACATTCAAACACCCAAACTTTCAAACAGTCAAACATTTAAACAAACACTCAAACAGCCAAACATTTTAACAACCAAACATTTAAACACCCAAACATTTAAACAGCCACACATTCAAACAACCAAACATTCAAACATTCAGTCAAACATTCAAACAACCAAACATTTAAACAGCCACACATTCACAGTCAAACATTTGAAGACCCAAACATTCAAATGACGAAATATTCGAATACCCAAACATTCAAACAGCCAAACATTCAAATGCCTAAATATTCAAATATCCAAATATTTAGACACCTAATCATTCAAACAACCAAACATTCAAACAGACAAACATTTAAACAGCCACACATTTAAACAGCCAAACATTCAAACAACCAAATATTTAAACAGCCAAACACTCAAACAGTCAAACATTTAAAGACCCAAACATTCAAACAACCAAATACTCAAACAGCCAAACATTCAAACAAACAGTCAAACATTCAAACAGCCAAACATTCAAACAGTCAAACATTTAAAGACCCAAATATTTAAACAGCCACACATTTAAAGAGCAAAACATTCAAACAAACACCCAAACTTTCAGTCAAACATTCAAACAACCAAACATTCAAACACCCCAATATTCAAACACCCCAATATTCAAACAAACAGCCAAACATTCAAACACCCCAATATTCAAACAAACACCCCAATATTCAAACAAACACCCCAATATTCATACAAACAGCCAAACATTCAAACACCCCAATATTCAAACACCCCAATATTCAAACAAACAACCAAACATTCAAACACCCCAATATTCAAACAAACACCCCAATATTCATACAAACAGCCAAACATTCAAACACCCCAATATTCAAACAAACACCCCAATATTCAAACAAACACCCCAATATTCAAACAAACAGCCAAACATTCAAACACCCCAATAGTCAAACACCCCAATATTCAAACAAACACCCCAATATTCATACAAACACCCCAATATTCATACAAACAGCCAAACATTCAGACACCCCAATATTCAAACAAACACCCCAATATTCAAACAAACAGCCAAACATTCAGACACCCCAATATTCAAACAAACACCCCAATATTCAAACAAACACCCCAATATTCAAACAAACAGCCAAACATTCAGACACCCCAATATTCAAATGAGCAGAGAGGTTCAGCAGCAGCCTCCACGCCCCTCCGGCTGCTCCTTAAGGCCTCTCCCGGATTCCCGCAGATCCAGACCCCCTCCTTAGGGCCGGGCAGCGCCCCAGAGCCCTCCCTGGTTTCCCACCCCGCTCTGACGCGTCTGTCTGTCTGTCTGTCTCCCCTGCAGGACAGCAGCGACATCCTCAGCAGGTTTGTGGCTCCTCCTCGCCTGCCTTCCTGCCGCTTTCCCGACCCCAAAACCTCAAAACCCCGGCGTGACAGGGAGAGTTGGGGTGCTGGAGGCCGGGGCCAGGTACTGGGATGGGGGGAAGGTGCCCCCAGCTCTGCTGCGGCAGCTCCCTGATCCCTGAAATCCTCCCTGGAGGGATGAGCTGTGCCAAACACGGGGAGCCAGCAGCCAGGACGGGTAAATTCCGAGGGAATCCCCCCACCCTTTAGCAGATTTGCTTGTGTCCCCTTCAGATTGGGGTGTGGGAAGGAGGAAATTCGCTTTTATTCCCCGATTTCCACTGGCAGAAAATTTTCACTACCCAGGGATTCCTCAGCCACGGCTGGGTCAGGAAATGTTCTCCAGGATCTCCTCGATGAGGAGCAGATCCCAAAAACCTCCTGCAGACGCCAAACCCGAGAGGAACGGGGTTATAAAATCGTGGAAATTCAGGGTGGTTTGGGTTGGGAGGGGCCTTTCAGGCCTTCCCAGGGCCTGGCTGCCTCTCCAGTCCCACCATTCCCTGTTTTTTGTGGGGAAAATCCTCTCCTGCTTTCCAGGCTGGAGCAGCAGAGTGCCCCCGAGCCCGGGGAGACTCCAGCAGAGCTGGCAGAGGAACCCACGGGGCTGCCCCAGGAAAAATTCACCCTCAAAGAGATGCTGAGGAAGTTCCAAGGTATGGAGGGGCCAGGGAAGGGGGTGGAGCTGTGTCACCTTGGGAAATCGCCCCTCAAAGGTGAAAATCCCAGATATTTCCAGGTGGAAACTCCAGAAAGGAAAACCCCCACACTCCAGGGCCTCGTTTTTGCTCTGAGCCAAATTCCCTTTGCTGGGATCTCCCTTAATCCGCTCTCCCAATTTCCCTTTTCAAAGGGAAAAATTTCTCTGCAAATTCCCCTTTTGAATTGCAGAATTTTCTGTGGTATTTCCCTTTTCAAAGGGAAAAATTTATCTGCAAATTTCCCTTTTCTGCTCTCCCAGTCCCACAAACCACCCCTGGAGCCTCCCAGACAGGGGAAGGTGGGAGAAACCCGACCCCAAAGGTGGATTAAAACCAACCCCAAAGGTGGGACAAACCTGACCCTAAATGTGGGACAAACCCAACCCCAAAAGTAGGACAAAGACGACCCCAAATGTGCGACAAACCTAACCCCAAAGGTGGAATAAACCCAACCACAAAAGTGGAATAAAACCAACCCCAAAGCTGGGACAAATCCAACACTGAAGGTGGGACAAACCCAGCCACAAAAGTGGAAGAAAACCCAACCCCAAACGTGGGACAAACCCGACCCCAAAAGTGGAATAAACCCAATCCCAAAAGTAGGACAAGCCCAGCCCCAAATGTGGAACAAACCCCAACCCAAAGGTGGAACAAACCCAACCCCAAAAATGGGACAAATCCAACCCTAAAGATGGGACAAACCCGACCCCAAATGTGGAATAAACCCAATCCCAAAAATGGAATAAACCCCACCCCAAATGTGGAATAAACCCAATCCCAAATGTGGAATAAACCCCACCCCAAATGTGTGACAAACCCAACCCCAAATGTGTGACAAACCCGACCCCAAATGTGGGACAAACCCAACCCCAAAGGTGGAACAAACCCCACCCCGAAAGTAGCACAAACTCGACCCCAAATGTGTGACAAACCCGACCCCAAATGTGGGACAAACCCAACCCCAAAAGTAGGACAAAGACGACCCCAAATGTGCGACAAACCTAACCCCAAAGGTGGAATAAACCCAACCACAAAAGTGGAATAAAACCAACCCCAAAGCTGGGACAAATCCAACACTGAAGGTGGGACAAACCCAGCCACAAAAGTGGAAGAAAACCCAACCCCAAACGTGGGACAAACCCGACCCCAAAAGTGGAATAAACCCAATCCCAAAAGTAGGACAAGCCCAGCCCCAAATGTGGAACAAACCCCAACCCAAAGGTGGAACAAACCCAACCCCAAAAATGGGACAAATCCAACCCTAAAGATGGGACAAACCCGACCCCAAATGTGGAATAAACCCAATCCCAAAAATGGAATAAACCCCACCCCAAATGTGGAATAAACCCAATCCCAAATGTGGAATAAACCCCACCCCAAATGTGTGACAAACCCAACCCCAAATGTGTGACAAACCCGACCCCAAATGTGGGACAAACCCAACCCCAAAGGTGGAACAAACCCCACCCCGAAAGTAGCACAAACTCGACCCCAAATGTGTGACAAACCCGACCCCAAATGTGTGACAAACCCGACCACAAATGTGTGACAAACCCGACCCCAAATGTGTGACAAACCCAACCCCAAAGGTGGAACAAACCCCACCCCGAAAGTAGGACAAACCCGACCCTAAAGATGGGACAAACCCGACCCCAAATGTGGGACAAACCCAACCCCAAGGTGGAACAAACCCCACCCTGAAAGTAGGACAAACCCGACCCCAAATGTGTGACAAACCCGACCCCAAGGTGGAACAAACCCCACCCCAAGTCCCTCGCGGCCCCAGGCCCACCGCCCTCCCTCGCCCCGCAGTCAGCCTGACGCTGGATCCCGACACGGCGCACCCGCGCCTCGCCCTCTCCGAGGACGGCAAGAGCGTGCGCTGGGCCGACGCCCGCCGAGCCGTGCCCGACCACCCCAAACGCTTCGACTCCTCCCGCTGCGTGCTGGGCCGCCAGGCCTTCGCCTCCGGCCGCCACTACTGGGAGGTGCGGGTGGGCCGCGGCGCCGCCTGGGCCGTCGGCGTGGCCCGCGAGTCCGTGGCCAGGAAAGGCCGGCTCAGCGTCAGGCCCGAGCTGGGCGTCTGGGCCGTGGGGCGCTGCGGGGGCCGCTGCCAGGCGCTGGCGTCGCCCGGCGTGCCCATCGCCCTGCCGCGGGCGCCCGAGGTGGTGGGGGTCTACCTGGACTACGAGGGCGGGCGAGTGGCGTTCGTGGACGCGGGCGGCGAGGCGCCGATGTTCGCCTACGCGCCGGCGAGCTTTGGGGGGGAGAGGGTGCTGCCCCTGCTGTGCCTGGGGAGGGGGTGCCAATTCAGGCTGTGCCCCTGAGACCCGCGGCCGGGACCCTCAGGGGCGCTGAGTTTTCCGCCTTGGAGGATTCGGGTGGGAAATTCCCTTTTCTCCGTTATTTCTTTATAATTTCTGCATCGTTTCTGCATCATTTTCTCCATAATTTCCTCCATATTTTCTCCATAATTTCTGCATAATTTTCTGCATCACTTTCTCCATCATTTCTCCATAATTTCCTCCATAATTTCTCCATAATTTCTCCATAATTTCTGCATCATTTTCTGCATAATTTTCTGCATCATTTTCTCCATAATTTTCTCCATAATTTCCTCCATCATTTCTACATAATTTCTCCATCATTTCTGCATAATTTTCTGTATAATTTTCTCTATAATTTTCTCTATAATTTTCTCCATAATTTCTCCATCATTTCTCCATCATTTTCTCCATAATTTCCTCCATCATTTTCTCCATAATTTCTCCATCATTTCTCCATCATTTTCTCCATAATTTTCTGCATTATTTTCTGCCTAATTTCTCCATAATTTCCTCCATCATTTCTCCAATATTTCTCCATCATTTCTGCATCATTTTCTGCATCATTTTCTCCATGATTTTCTTCAGAATTTCTCCAAAATTTTCTCCATAATTTTCTGCATATTTTTCTCCATAATTTCCTCCATCATTTCCTCCATCATTTCTACATAATTTCTCCATCATTTCTGCATAATTTTCTGTATAATTTCCTGTATAATTTTCTCCATATTTTCTCCATAATTTCTCCATAATTTCCTCCATAATTTTCTCCATAATTTCCTCCATCATTTTCTCCATAATTTATCCATAATTTCTCCAGCATTTTGCCATAATTTTCTGTATAATTTCCTGTATAATTTTCTCCATAATTTCTCCATCATGTCTCCATCATGTCTGCATCATTTCTGCATAATTTCCTCCATAATTTCTCCACCATTTCCGCCATCTCCCTTTTCCTGCAAGGAGAAGCCGCAGCTGGGTCGGAGAAATGCGGGTTTGAGGTCGGGGGAGGCTTTTGCCGTTTTGAGGATGAGAAAAATAGGGGAGAAAACACACAGAGACCTTTTTTTTTGGCGCATTTAACCCAAAAAACTCTTTAGTTTAGGTCGTTTTTCGGGAGATAAGGGGGTCATCGCAGCTCCCTGGTGGTCTAGTGGTTAGGATTCGGCGCTCTCACCGCCGCGGCCCGGGTTCGATTCCCGGTCAGGGAATGACGTTTTGTTTTCGCTAAAAAAAAATTAATTTTTGGGAAAAATCTGTTTAAGGATCTCCTAACCCCCAAAACACGCCTTTTCTCCTCTTTTTTACGCCTCTCCTTTCCCGCGAGACGCCCCCTTCCAGCTGCTCCTGAGAAATGAATAAATAAATAAATCAATAAGCAATAATGCTAATTGAATTTTTTTCGATTACTTTTATATTAAAGGCGTTCACCAGCTGTGCTGAAATAATTTCAGCTGAGCACTGAAATTAAACTATGGCGATTATCGAGGGGCTAAATTGTTTGTTATGCATTAGGAATTATTTACAGGTGGTAATAATTTCGAAAGGGAACAAGATTTTTAAAAAGAGCCACGATAAGGAAAAGGGGGAAAAAATCTTTTTTTTTAAATTTTCCCCAAAAACCAGCACTGTCAGGAGTGGGATTTGAACCCACGCCTCCATTAGGAGACCAGAAATCCCGAGGGAAGGTGAATCCTTGAGTCTGGCGCCTTAGACCACTCGGCCATCCTGACGGCGGGAATTTGGGGCAAAACAGAGCGAATCGGGGATTTAAAATCAGGTTTTGTTCTTTTTTTTTTGTTCTTTTTTTTGAGGGGGTGTTTGGTTTTACTTTTTTCGCTTTTTTTTTGCGTTATTTTGTGGGGGCTTTTAAAATACTAATTAAAGGTAATTATTAAAAAGATAGAATAATAATGGTTGTTAAAAGTAAAAAAAAAAAAATTAAAAAGAAATAATATTTGAGGAGAAAAGCATTTAAAAATGGAATAATGATTTCTGAAAGGAACAGTCAGTCTCACCGAATAAAAATAAGAAAACCCTGCGTAACAAAAATAATAATTTTAAAAGGAACGATGATATTATTATTATTATTATTATTATTATTATTATTATATCTAAAAAGGAAGAATAATTTACAAAGCAAAAAGGATTTAGGAAAAGGAACAATAATTTCGAAAAGCAGGAATGACTTGAAGAAGAATGAAATAACAAAACCTGGGATAACAACTTTAAAAATTGCAATTAAAAAAAGACAGGGAAGAATAATAATAATTTTAAAATAACAATAATTTGGAAATTATAATAATTTAAAGTTATAATAAATGAAGAATAAGATCAGATTGAAGTAAAAAAGGCGAAAATTTAACGCCCAACGTGGGGCTCGAACCCACGACCCTGAGATTAAGAGTCTCATGCTCTACCGACTGAGCTAGCCGGGCTGTTGGAGAACGCCAGATGCAGATACAAAATTTGGTGTATAAATTATAATAATTCCACCCATTTTTCCCGAATCCCTCAACAGCCAGATCCTTTTGGGGTGGAAAAGGCTGAAAAAGCCCCTCTGCCACCCGGCAAATTCTGATTTTCTGCCAATTCTCCCTCCGCGATCAAAACCGGCCCTTAAAATCTTCCCCGCTGGGACAAATCCCCGCGGGCTCTGAGAGGGGTGGAGCTGCCTGAGAACTGGCGGGATTCTGGGGCAAAAAACGGGTTTTTTTGGTATTTTTGTTAAATTTCTGGGGGTTTTTTTTTGAATGTGGTTTTATTTTTTTTTTTGGTTTTGAGGGCGGCAGGTCCAGAGCTGGGGACGCGGCGCGTTTCTGTAGTGTAGTGGTTATCACGTTCGCCTCACACGCGAAAGGTCCCCGGTTCGAAACCGGGCAGAAACACATCGCAAAAAGCTTTTTTAAATTATTTTCGTGTCCCAGCATTAGTCCTAATTCCCTCAAGGCAAAAGAAAAAAACCCGAAACCCCCAAAAAAGTGTATTTATAGGACGAAAGTGTTTGATTTTTACTGCGTTATCTGGTGCCGGCAAAAGAAAGCAAAAAAATAAAATGACATATTTATAGGACTAAACCATTTAATTTTTAATTTTATCTGTTGGTGGTAAAAATTCGTGGTTTTAAGTCAAAAGTGGTTTCTTTCCGTTTATAATCCGGCTGGAATTGAGGAATTCCCGTTGTTTTTGAGGAAAATATTGACGCCTCATTCCCTGACCGGGAATCGAACCCGGGCCGCGGCGGTGAAAGCGCCGAATCCTGACCACTAGACCACCAGGGAGCTGGTTTTAGCCCAAATTTTACCATTCACGGCGGTTTTTTTACAGCCAAAATTCGCTCCAAATCCGCTCTTCCCGTCGGCCTCGGGACGCCGCTTCGCTCCTGGCGCGGAAAGAATCAAAAATAGGAAAAATCGTGGAGAAATGGAAATTATTTTTTAAATTTCCCCAAATAATAATTCAAGATAATTAGAGAATCAATCAAAAATAGGAGAGACCAATAAAAATTATTAAATATATTTAATAAAAATAGCAAAATTAGGTTAAACAATAGGATTTATCTTAAAATTGTCCTCCCTAGTGGTGAGGATCCATCGTCGTGGGCCGGATTCCCGTTCAGGAAAAAAATTCTAAAAAACGGCTGAATTCTTCAAAAACCATAATTTCAAACCTCGGGGTGCTCCAATGCCCGGTGATCCCAATCTTCGTGATTTAAAGAATTTAATATTTAAAATTAACATTATAAAATTTAATATTGTAAAATTTTAACAATGTAATACTTTTATTAAAATTTAATAATTTTAATATTAGAAGATTTAAATAAAGGGAATTAAAAGTCACTAGGGCAGCTTTTCTCCCAGGGTTTGGAGATTTTTCGGAGCCACCCCAGAGGGAATTTGGATGCCCGATATTCCAGAAAAGACACAAAAGCTGTTTACCATGGAGTTTCTGTAGTGTAGTGGTTATCACGTTCGCCTCACACGCGAAAGGTCCCCGGTTCGAAACCGGGCAGAAACAGTAAAATTTTGGGGTTTTTTCCCCCGTTATTTTCCGGGCCCCGGGTGGGGTTGGGGGAAAAAAAAATCAAAAAAAAGGAAGGAAGCAAAAAAAAGGTCCAAGGGATGTAGACAGCACTGCCAGTAAAAGGAAAAATAAACTTTAAAAAAAAATATTTTATTTTTTTAATTCCCAGGGAATTCTTTCCCGTCCGCTGGGGCATGTAGGTTTCTGTAGTGTAGTGGTTATCACGTTCGCCTCACACGCGAAAGGTCCCCGGTTCGAAACCGGGCAGAAACACTTCCTTTTGGGTTTTTTTCCCCGTTATTTTCAGGGCCCCAGGTGGATTTTGAGACAAAAAAAAACTCAAAAGGAAGGAAGGAAGGAAGGAAGGAAGGAAGGAAGGAAGGAAGGAAGGAAGGAAGGAAGGAAGGAAGGAAGGAAGGAAGGAAGGAAGGAAGGAAGGAAGGAAGGAAGGAAGGAAGGAAAAAAAGGGCGAAGAGATGTAGACAACAATGTCAGTAAAAGGAGAAGTAAACTTTTTTTTGTTTATTTATTTTTATTTTTTAATTCCCAGGGAATTCTTTCCCGCAGGTCAAAGGAAAAATAAACTTTTTTTTTTTTTTTTAAATTTAAATTTAATTCCCACGAAATTCTTTCCCGGGGGTCAAGCCGCTCAGGTTTCTGTAGTGTAGTGGTTATCACGTTCGCCTAACACGCGAAAGGTCCCTGGTTCGAAACCAGGCAGAAACACAATTATTTTGGGGTAATTAACTCACTTTTCCACCCGCTGGCCAGCTGGGGTTAAATTTCGGGGTGATTTTGGGGTAATTAACTCCCTTTTTCACCCAGCCTGGGGTTAAATTTTGGGGTGATTTTGGGGTAATTAACTCCCTTTTTCACCCAGCTAGGGGTTAAATTTTGGGGTGATTTTGGGGTAATTAACTCCCTTTTTCACCCAGCCTGGGGTTAAATTTTGGGGTGATTTTGGGGTAATTAACTCCCTTTTCCACCCAGCTGGGGGTTAATTTCGGGGTGATTTTGGGGGTTCTGAGCTGCTGGGGTTGCGTGCAGCGTTTCTTGCGTCTGCTTCCCAGAGGGGAAATTATGAAAAAAAAATAAAATAATCACAGGGTTAATTCCATTTTTCCATCCCGCCGTTTTTGTCCATCCCCGGCCAAGATGGGGAGGAGAGAAAAGGAAATTTGAACATTTCCAACTTTCAAACCCAGCCATTCCTCGGGTTTGCACCCGCAGGGGCGAGCCCCATGTGATGGAAAACCAAGCTCCATTACCCCCACCTTAAAATTGTGGGGTTGTTCGTACCCAGGACAAGCTCAAAAAAATATAAAATAAAATAAAATAAAATAAAATAAAATAAAATAAAATAAAATAAAATAAAATAAAATAAAATAAAATAAAATAACGTAAAGTAAAATAAAAAATAAAATAAAATAAAATAATTAAATAAAATAAAGTAAAATAAAATAAAAATAAAATAATTAAATAAAATAAAGTAAAATAAAATAAAAATAAAATAATTAAATAAAATAAAGTAAAATAAAATAAAAATAAAACATAAAATAAAATAAATAAAATAAAATATAAAATGAAATAAAAATAAAATAAAATAAAATAATAAAGTAAAATAAAATAATAAAATAAAATAAAATAAAAATAAAACAAAATAAAGTAAAATAAAATAATAAAATAAAATAAATAAAATAAAATAAGTAAAATAAAATAAAATAAAGTAAAATAAAATAAAATAAAATAAAATAAAATAAAATAAAATAAAGTAAAATAAAATTTAAAAAAAAAATAAAATAAAATAAAATGATTTCTGGAGGGGGAGAGGAGGACGAGGCTGCAGTCACGCGCTCCTGCTCCCGGATGGAATTGTTTGTTCTTGGGACGTGACCTGGAACCGCAGCCGGATCCCCGCGCTCCCTCCCGGCCCTGCTTTTGTCGGAGTTCTTGGCTCCGTGTTCCCCATTTTCCCAGAAATTTGGGCCTTTTCCCTGCTGGAATTCACCCCCCTCACCCTCCTCCGCTTTTATTCCAATTCCTCCAGCAGAGCTGGGCTGACAGCGCTGCCTGAAGGGAAAAAAAAATCACTAAAATGACCCAAAATCCTCGGAAATTCAAAGGTTGAACTGTTGGAATGTCCATAATTTGCTTTTTTCCTGGATTTTAGGGTCTTTTCCCCTGTGTGGAAAGCACGGGGATGAGCCCAAACTCTGGAAAATCGGGAAAACTCCTCAGTTCTAGTTTAGTTTGGGACAGGGCGGGGGTAAAAATGGCTTTTTTGGGGTAATTTTGCGCTCCCAGGTGTTTGAAAAGGACCGAGGAAGAGCCGGCGTGGGGGTGAGGCAAGAATGGGTTAAATTGGGGGGGTTTTGGAGCTTGGAGGGTGACAAAAAGGGGAGGAAACGCACAGAAACCCTTTTTTGGCAGATTTAACCCAAAACTCTTTAGTTTAGGTCGTTTTTGGGAGATAAGAGGGTTCTCGCAGCTCCCTGGTGGTCTAGTGGTTAGGATTCGGCGCTCTCACCGCCGCGGCCCGGGTTCGATTCCCGGTCAGGGAATGACCTTTTGGTCCAAAGTATCTTTTTTTTAAAAATCATCTTTCCAGAATTTAACATCTCCCAACCCCCAAAACACCCCTTTTCTCCCCTTTTTGTACCTCTCTCTTCCCGCCAGACGTCCCCTCCCACCTACCCCAGGTCCACCTTTTATATATATATGGAAAAAGGGAAATAAATTGAAAAAGGCAACGATAATTTGTAAAAGTGATTTGGAAGAGGGAGCGATAATTTGAAAAAAAAAAAAAAAGGGAGGGATAAAACTTTTGAAAGGGTGAATAACGGTTGAAGGAGGAATAAAAGTAAAAGTAATAGTAACAGTAATATTAAAAATAATAATAAAAATAGAAATAATAGAAATAGAAATAGAAATAGAAATAGAAATAGAAATAGAAATAGAAATAGAAATAGAAATAGAAATAGAAATAGAAATAGAAATAGAAATAGAAATAAAAATAGAAATAATAATTTTAGAACGGGGAAAAAAGTTTTTTAGGATTAAAAAAATTAAAGGTTTTGGCTTCAGCGGAAGCAGCAGCGCGAGGGGCCGCGTCTTCTGCCTAAATTCCCAAAAATTCCGCATTTCTCGGTTCGGAGTTTGGCTCTCCTGAGCCGCGGCCGGGTCCGTTGCCAACAGCCCGGCTAGCTCAGTCGGTAGAGCATGAGACTCTTAATCTCAGGGTCGTGGGTTCGAGCCCCACGTTGGGCGTTGAGTTATTTTGTGTTTTCTACTTATGTGCCCAAAATTTATACTTTTTACCCTTTATTTATTGTAATTTTTAAAGCCGTTACTCCTTTCCTTAACCATGTTCAGTGTTTAAACGTTGTTCTTATTAAATTATTTATTTAATATATATTTATTTAATTAATTATATTTATTGAATTTTTATTTAATTATTTGTTTACTTGTCTGTTTAAAAATTCTTTCTGCTACTACTGCTATTATTATTATTATTATTATTAATAATAATAATAATAATAATTGCGGGGTCTTGGGGTTGATTTGCGGGGTTTTGGGGTTGATTTATGCGGTTTTGGGTCGGTTCCCTTTGGGGACGCGGGGGCGTGTCCGTTTGTCCGGGGGCGTGTCCGTTTGTCCAGGTGTGTGTCCGTTTGTCCAGGTGTCTGTCCATTGTTCCCGGGGTCGTTCAGGCCCCGAGGGCAGCGCGGGGATAAAAGGGACGGGGGAGCCGGGTGGGGAGCCCCGGGAGCGGAGCTGGGTAAGGGAGCGGATTTTTTGGGGGATTTTGGGGTTTTTTGGGGGCTCCGTGTCCTTCGGCGTCATCCCAACATCTTCTCAAAGTGCCAGAGAATTGGGGATTTTAATACCGGTTTTATGGCCAACTGAATTTTTAAAAAAATATATTTATATATTTCATATATATGTTATATTTTATAATTTATATATTATAAAATATATTTAATATAAAAATATTTTAATATATAAAATACATTTATATATTAAGACATTTATATATTTATGGAGATATATAAAATATGTTTATATATAAAATATATAGTATATTAAAATACATAATAAATATATAAATAGATATATATCTATAGCTAGATATAGATATAGATATATTTATCTATATTTACATATAGATAAATATATATATTTCTATATCTTTTATATATAAAAGATATTATTAGTATATATAAAACATAAAAGATGTTATATAGATATACGCTTTTATTTTATTATTTTTAATATATAAAATATATTTAAAATATATTTTATATATAATAATATATATTTAAATAAAAAATATTTATTTAAATAATATATTATTTAAATATATTATCTAAATAAATATATTTAAATATATATTTATTTAAATAGATTTTTTTTAATCTACTTAAAATATCTTTTTATATTCTATACTTGTATATTTCTTAGCCTTAATGTAATATTTTTTACAAGAAAAACCCGTTTAATTTTTAGATAATTAAGTATTTTACAGGAACTCAATGACATTTATATTTTTTGTTAAAAAATAGTGAAAAAAGCAGATTTCCAGCAGCCCGGCTAGCTCAGTCGGTAGAGCATGAGACTCTTAATCTCAGGGTCGTGGGTTCGAGCCCCACGTTGGGCGAGTGATCATTTTTTATCCCTGCATTTCCCCCCACCCTATCCCAGAGCAGAATTCCTGACCCGTTATCCTTCCAGGGAGCAGAACTCATCCCGGAGCAGCATTCCAGAGCTGTTCTCATCCCAGAGCAGAATTCCTGAGCCGTTCCACTTCAGGGAGCAGAACTGATCCCGGAGCAGAATTCCCGAGCCATTCTCATCCCAGAGCAGAATTCCTGAGCCGTTCCACTTCAGGGAGCAGGACTGATTCCGGAGCAGAATTCCCAAGCCATTCTCATCCCAGAGCACAATTCCTGAGCCCATCTCATCCCAGAGCAGAATTCCTGATCCGTTCCCGTTCCAGGGAGCAGAACTGATCCCAGACCAGCATTCCCGAGCCCTTCTCATCCCAGAGCAGAATTCCTGACCTGTTCTCATTCCAGGGAGCAGAACCCATCCCGGAGCAGAATTCCCGAGCCATTCCCATCCCAGAGCAGCATTCCCAAGATATTGTCATCCTAGAGCAGAATTCCTGAGCCCTTCTCATTCCAGGGGAGCAGCATTCCCAAGCCATTCCCATCCCAGACCAGCATTCCCGAGCCCTTCCCATTCCAGGCAGCCGATGGACGCCGGGACCCGCCCCGCCATGAAGCTGCTCCTGCTGGGGCTGAGCCTCGCCCTGTGCATCGGAGCGGGTGAGACGGGGAACAAATCCCATTGAACCCCCTTGGGGATTCTGCCCGCCTCTTCCCAGAGCTCATCCCGGTTTTTCCCGTCCGCCGCAGCCCAGGCGCTCCGGTGCCACCTCTGCAAGTACAAGGTGCCCGCGCTCGGCTGCCTGCTGGGTGCCAACGTGACGACCTGCGAGCGCCGCGAGAAGTGTGCCCTCATCAGAAGCAGCCTGGGTGGGTCCCTCCTTGGCATTCCCAACCTCTCCTTCCCTCCTTTCGGGCTCTCCTTGGCATTCCCATCTTTCCTTCCCTCCTTTTGGGCTCTCCTTGCCTTTTCCCATCCTCTTCTTTCTCCTTTTGGGCTCTCCTTGTCCTTCTCCATCCTCTCCTTCCCTCCCTTCAAGGCTCTCCTTGGCATTCCCACTTTTCCTTCCCTCCTTTCAAGGCTCTCCTTGGCTTTTCCACCTTTCCTTCTCTCCTTTTGGGCTCTCCTTGGCATTCCCACCCTCTCCTTTCCTCATTTTGGATCCGGGGCTCTCCTCGGCATTCCCATCCTCACCTTTTCTCCTTTAAGGCTCTCCTTGGCTTTTCCCACCCCCTCCTCCCCTGCAGGGAAATTCTCCCCATCCCAAGAAAACCAAATCACTCCCATGGATGAGTGAGGATGAGGAGGTGGAGCGCCAGATGGTGGAGTTCATCCTCGCCATGGAGTTTGCCCCAAAAAAGTTTCAAAAATTGGTTTTTAACCCAAGGGGAGACTCTCCAAATAACCCGGGGAGACAGGGGTTGTCTTGGTGCGTGCATCACCCAATTTTATTTTCCTCTTAATTCAACCAAGGTGTGACTTGATATTTCAGAGCCCAAAAAAGTTTCAAAAATTCATTTTTAATCCAAGGGGAGACTGTCCTTTCCAAATAACCTGGGGGGGCAGGGGTTGTCTCGGTGCCTGCATCACCCGATTTTATTTTCCTCTTAGTTAAACCAAGATGTGATTTGATTTGAGGGGTTATATTTCAGAGCTCGGCTTCTCCCCAAAGGCCCAAAATCTGATTTTTTCCGGCGTTTTCCTCTCCCCCGCAGGGAAGATGACCATTTACTACCAGCAGGGCTGCACCTCGGCCCTGAACTGCGGCCGGGAGCGGGCGTCGGACGCCGAGTCCCGGCTGAACTCCCGCTACTCCTGCTGCGAGACCGACCTGTGCAACGCGGAGTGGGGCGAGCAGCCCGCGGACTGAGCTCCCCGCAGGAATCCCGGGCGCTCCCGGTCCAGTCTCGGCTCTAAAATAAACCCTCAGGCTCTGGCTGGCGTCCCTGGCTGCTCTTCCCGGCTCTCCGGGCTCAGCATTCCTGCCCCGAACACGATCCCGGCGCCCAGAGCCCAAGGACGGGACAAGGAGCGTCCTCCCGATCCCATCCCGGGTTTTCCCCCTCATCCCCCAGGGTAGGGTTGGGAATTTTGGGAGAGGAGAAGCAGGGAGCTGCTGGGAGCCCGGGGAAATAGAGGATGTGTGTGTCCAGCGGGCATTAATCAATCTATAAATTCACGGGCAACAGGTGTTTACTTGGCAGGGACTCACGTTGCCTTTTCCTTTTTTATTTTTCCTTTTTTCCTTTTTATTTTTCCTTTTTTCCTTTTTCATTTTTCCTTTTTTCCTTTTTCATTTTTCCTTTTTTTCCTTTTTTCCTTTTTTATTTTTATTTTTTTCCTTTTTATTTTTCCTTTTTCCTTTTTTCCTTTTTTTCCTTTTTATTTTTCCTTTTTATTTTTTCTTTTTTCCCTTTTTTCCTTTTTTTTAAAATTTTTCCTTTTTCTCTTTTTTATTTTTCCTTGTTTCCTTTTTTTATTTTTCCTTTTTTCCTTTATTTTTCCTTTTTCCTTTTTTTTATTTTTCCTTTTTTCCTTTATTTTTCCTTTTTCCTTTTTTTTTAATTTTTCCTTTTTTTCCTTTTCTATTTTTACATTTTTCCTTTTTTATTTTTCCTTTTTCCTTTTTATTTTTCCTTTTTTATTTTTCCTTTTTCCTTTTTATTTTTCCTTTTTCCCTTTTATTTCCCCCCTCTCCCTGTGGGTTTGGGCTTCCCAATCTCTCCTTACCTGTCCAGGCAGGTGGGACATGCCCCACAGGAGACGCTCCAAACACGACCACCGACATTAACAAATTCCCACCCTTTGGGGACAGCGACGAAACTCCCGGAAAGGGTTAAAGGCTGCCGAGACCCCGCGGAGAAGGGACAGGTGGAGGGAGGTGCTGGAAACGCGATCCCCAAAAAAAAAAATAAAAACAAAATTTTGGCACGGAGGGGAGGGAGAGCAGAGGAGGAGGAGGAGGAGGAAGAGGAGAAGCCCTCTCCGCGTGCCCAGATGGGGGAGGGCTGGCGGGTGACACGGGCGGGGACACGGGGCGCAGGCACGGAGGGAGCCGCGATGTCCGAGGCCGCCGCGGCCGCCGCGGGGCTCCTCCGCCGGACCCCGTCCCGCTGGGACCCCGCGGCCACGCGGCTGGCCGCGCAGCTGGCCCCTGCCAGCGGCGGCCCCTCGCGAATTGCGGGGAGACCGGGGCACTGCGGGGGGACGCGCCCCGCCGAGGGCCCCGCTGCGAGGTACAAGGGGGCGGGCGGGGTTCGGGGGGGCGATGGGAGCGCCGTTCCCCTGCGAATTTTGGGGGTTTCACTCTTTTATTCGGCTGGTTGAGCATCCTTGGGTCTGGGTCTGGGTCTGGGTCTGGGGTCTGGGGTCTGGGTCTGGGGTCTGGGGTCTGGGGTCTGGGGGGCGATGGGAGCGCTGTCCCCCTGCGATTTTTGGGGGGTTTCACTCTTTTATTCGGCTGGTTCAGCATCCCGGGGTCTGGGTCTGGGTCTGGGGTCTGGGGTCTGGGGTCTGGGTTTGGGTTTGGGGTCTGGGTCTGGGTTTGGGGTCTGGGTCTGGGTCTGGGGTCTGGGGTCTGGGGTCTGGGGTCTGGGTCTGGGTCTGGGGTCTGGGGTCGGGGGTCTGGGGTCTGGGGGGCGATGGGAGCGCTGTCCCCCTGCGATTTTTGGGGGGTTTCACTCTTTTATTCGGCTGGTTCAGCATCCCGGGGTCTGGGTCTGGGGTCTGGCTCTGGGTCTGGGGTCTGGGTTTGGGGTCTGGGTCTGGGGTCTGGGTCTGGGGTTTGGGTTTGGGGTCTGGGTCTGGGTCTGGGGTCTGGGTCTGGGTCTGGGGTCTGGCTCTGGGTCTGGGTCTGGGGTCTGGGGTCTGGGGTCTGTGTATGGGGTCTGGGTCTGGGGTTTGGGTTTGGGGTCTGGGTTTGGGTTTGGGGTCTGGGTCTGGGGTCTGGGTCTGGGGTCTGGGTCTGGGTCTGGGGTCTGGGGTCTGGGTCTGGGTCTGGGGTCTGGGGTCTGGCTCTGGGTCTGGGGTCTGGGGTCTGGGTTTGGGTTTGGGGTCTGGGGTCTGGCTCTGGGTCTGGGGTCTGGGTTTGGGTTTGGGGTCTGGGGTCTGGGTTTGGGTTTGGGGTCTGGGTCTGGGCCTGGGGGGCGATGGGAGCGCTGTCCCCCTGCGATTTTAGGGGGGTTCTGCTCTTTTATTCGGCTGGTTGAGCATCCTTGGGTCTGGGTCTGGGGTCTGGGGGGCGATGGGCGCGCTGTCCCCCTGCGATTTTTGGGGGGTTCTGCTCTTTTATTCGGCTGGTTCAGCAGAAATAGGTCATATAAATTATTACATAAATATATAAATTATAATAGTTTTTTTAAAAAAATATATATAAATATATAAAATATATAACAATATATCTGTATAAAAATATAAATGTATAAAATTTGTATATAAAAATATAAATATTATATAAAATATATAATAGTATATAAACTATATTTATATAAAAATATAAATGTATAAAATTTGTATGTAAAATAGATAAATATTATATAAAATATATAATAATATATAATAATACATAAACTATATTTATATAAAATATAAATGTATAAAATTTGTATATGAAATATATAAATATATAAAATATATAATAACATCTAAAATATAAAAATATTATATAAAATACATAATAATATATTTATATAAAAATATATAAATATACAGATATATGTATATAGATATATAAAATATTTAATATATATAAAAATGTATATTTATATCTATAAATATATATAAATATACACATATTTTTATTATTAAATACATATATAAACTCACGAGAAGAGGCAGACAAACCCTGATTTTTGAGGCGTAACACCCCCAGGCCTGGCTTTGCTCGTTGATTCCTCCCGCCGAGCCTCGGGGGCTGGGATTTGTCCCCGCCCCACAATTCCAGCTGTGCCCCAGAGGTTTTGGGCTTTAAACCAGAATTCCTGGGTGGCTCCCGCTGATTTCAGCCCCTCGTTAGGGGAAGACAAACGGATCTGGGGGATCCCAAGTTCCAGCCCCGGTAACCCGAGCCCCCGTGACCCAGCTGCCCTGGCAAAGCCGGGGAAAACCGCCAGGGCATGGACAAATCCGACCCGGGGGAAATTGTATTTATTGGAATTATCATTCGCATTTAATGGGAAAAATGATATTTATTTTACCATTCCCATTTAATGGGAATTTTAAAAAATTAAACATAAAAACATAAAAATAAAAAATAAAAAAAAATAAAAATAAAAATAAAAAATAATTAAACAATAAAATGAAAAATAAAAATAAAAATAAAAACATAAAATAAAAATAAAAATTAAAAAAAAAATAAATAAACCCAGCCAGGAAGCTCAGGATTTGTGGGCAGCAGAGGGCAGCATCTCTGCGTGTCCCCCGTGCCCCAAAAGATTTTTCTCTTCCCAAGTCCCTGCTGAAAGGTGGAAAAACTAAAACTAAAACTCAAACTAAAACTAACTAACTAAATAAATGAATAAATGAATTTCGAAAAAGAAAATAAAAAATTTTTTAAAAATTAAAAACAAACAAAAAATAAAATAAAAAATTTAAAAATGAAATAAAAATTTTAAAAAAGTAATAAATTAAAAAATATAATAAAAGTAAAAAAATTAAACATAAAAATAAATAAAAAATTAAAAATAAAATAAAAATAAAAATAAAAATAAAAATAAAAATAAAAATTAAAATAGAAATTAAAAAATAAAAAAATAAAAATAAAAATAAAAATAAAAATTAAAATAGAAATTAAAAAGTAAAAATAAAAATAAAAATAAAAATTAAAAAATAAAAATAAAAATAAAAATTAAAAAATAAAAATAAAAATAAAAATAAAAATAAAAATAAAAATAAAAATAAAAATAAAAATAAATAAAAATTAAAAATAAAAATAGAAATTAAAAAAATAAAAATAAAAATAAAAAATATTAAAAAAATAAAAATAAAAATAAAAATAGAAATTAAAAAATAAAAATAAAAAAATTAAAAAAATTTAAAAATAGCCAGGAAGCTCGGGATTTATGACCAGCGCCCCTGCCCTCCTGCATGCCCCGGTGCCCAGGCTCCGTCCCGGGCTGCAGAAACCGGACACCGCGGGAGCGACCGCGGGGCCGCGCTGCGGGCCGAGCACCGCCCCCGCCGGGCACTGCCCTTCCAGCCCAGCCAAAAAAAAAAAAAACCCTTCCACGCCTCCAAAAACCCTTCCAGCCCAGCCAAAAACCCTCCCCACCTCCAAAAACCCCCCCCACCTCCAAAAACCCTTCCAGCCCAGCCAAAAACCCTCCGTCCCGCCGCAGCGCGGCCATGGCCGCGGCGCTGCTGCCCGGCTGCCTGCAGGACGAGGCCACCTGCTCCGTGTGCCTGGAGCTCTTCAAGGACCCGGTGTCCATCGAGTGCGGCCACAACTTCTGCCGGGCGTGCATCGCCGGCAGCTGGAAGGAGCTGGAGGCCGACTTCCCCTGCCCGCAGTGCCGCGAGGTGTTCCAGCAGAGGAGCTTTCGGCCGAACCGGCCGCTGGCCAACATGTCCGAGATCATCGGGCAGCTGGTGCTGCGGGCGGACGGACGGGCGGACGGACGGGCGGACGGGGACGGGCTGTGCCCCAAGCACCGCGAGGCGCTCAAGCTCTACTGCAAGGACGACCGCAGGAGCATCTGCGTGGTGTGCGACCGCTCCCGCGAGCACCGCCCGCACGCCGTGGTGCCCGTGGACGAGGCGTGCGAGGAGTACAAGGTCCGTCTGTCCGTCCGTCTGTCGGTTTTCCCCCCGTTCGAGCGGTTCCCGGCTCTGTTTTCGCGGGATGAGTTGTGTCGTTCGGGGAGGTGGAGGTGCGAGGTGCGGGGGAGATGTGGGGAGCTTGGGGGATGTATCCGATGTGGGAGGAAAAAAGGGGGAAAAGGGGGAAAAGGGGGAAAAGGAGACAAAAGAGAAAGAGGAGGAAAAGAAAAAAATGAGAAAGAGGAAAAAAAGGAGAAAGAGGAGGAAAAGGAGAAAAAGGGGAAAGAGGAGAAAGAGGAGGAAAAGGAGGAAGAAGAGGAAAAGGAGAAAAAGGAGAATAAGGAGGAAAAGGAGAAAGAGGAGGAAAAGGAGAAAAAGAAGAAAGTGCAGAAAGAGGAGGAAAAGGAGGAAGAGGAGGAAAAGGAGGAAAATGAGAAAAAGGAGGAAGAGGATAAAAAGAAAAAAAAGGAGAAAAAGGAGAAAAAGGAGAAAAAGGAGAAAAAGGAGAAAAGGGAGAATAAGGAGGAAAAGGAGAAAGAGGAGGAAGAGGAGGAAAAGGAGGAAGAGGAGGAAAAGGAGAAAGACAAGAAAAAGGAGGAAGAGGAGAAAGAGGATAAAAAGGGGAAAAAAAGAGAAAAAGGAGAAAGAGGGGAACGAGGAGAAAGAGGAAAAAAAGGAGGAAGAGGAGGAAGAGGAGAAAGAGGAGATAAAGGAGGAAAATGAAAAGAAAAAGAGAAAAAGGAGGAAAAGGAGGAAGAGGAGGAAAAGGAGAAAGAGGAGGAAAAGGAGAAAAAGGAGATA
The DNA here is from genome assembly GCF_036417665.1 of Passer domesticus. Taxonomy (NCBI): domain Eukaryota; kingdom Metazoa; phylum Chordata; class Aves; order Passeriformes; family Passeridae; genus Passer; species Passer domesticus. Next base: position 100,297 of record NC_087499.1, read on the forward strand.
AAAAAAGCGGGGAGAGCTGTCCTCCTTCCCTCTCCTGGGTTTCTCTGGGAAGGGTTTTTGGGAAGGATTCGCCTCGCCGGGAGGGCAGCGGCCGAGGGCTGGGAGAGCGTCCAGGAACGAGCGAGGTTAATTAAAGCCGGGCTGACCTTTTCCTGCGCCGGCAGCCGATGGGAACAGGGCTCGCCCCGTCCCCGCTCCCTCCGTTCCTGGTTTTTTTGGGGGGGATTTTGGTGTTTCTCGGGAAGCGGCGGAGCCAGAGGGATTTCCTGGCTAGCGCATCCCGTGTTTTCACCCCACCCCACAAAGGGCAAACCCTGAGGGCAGGAGGAGGCCAATCAAACTCTCCTTTTGTCCGCAGGAGAAGATCCAGGGGCGCTTGGATTTCCTGCGGAAGGAGCGGCAGGAACTGCTGGAGTTCAAAGTGAACGACGACAAGAAAACCCAGGAGCTGCTGGTGCGTGCTGGGGTGGGGTGAGGATCCCGAAAAAGGGGAATGGGAGGTTTTTCTCCTTCCTCCCGGCCCCACCACCATCATCCAGAGCCTCAGGGATGGTGCTGGAGCATCTGAGAGCCAGGCAGGCCCCGGGGCTCTGCTCCACCCTTCCTTTTCCTCAGCACATCATCCCCTGTGGCAGCAAATAATAAAAAAAAAAACCCGGCACACTGAAAATAATTCCTTTCCCAGACCATTCCTCCCCAAAAAAAGTGGTTTTGGGGGATCCTGACGGGGATTTCTCTCCCACCCCGCTGCTTCCGAAGGTTTTTGTCCGGGAATTCTGTGATTCCTCCAAAGGAAACCCCCCAGGCTGGAGCTCTGGAGTCACCCCAGGCCTGTCCCCCCAAAAACCCATTTTTCCCATGTTTCCGCCCCAGAAAACCATCGAGAGCGAGCGGCAGAAGCTGCTGTCGGACTTCGAGCGGCTGCGGCAGTTCCTGCACGACCAGGAGCACATCCTGCTGGGGCAGCTGGACAAGATGGAGAAGAACATCTCCAGGAGGCAGAACGAGAACATCACCGACCTCTCCAAGGAGATCACGCTCCTCAACAAGCTCATCGCCGAGCTGGAGGAGAAAATCCAGCAGCCCATGCTGGAGTTCCTCAAGGTGGGGTGTCAGCCCCCAGCCACGACCCTATTCCTCCTTTTTTCCAAGTGTTCGTGGGTCCTGTGGAGGTGTTTTGGGGAGAAAAGCCCTTTTTTATTCTGCCTTTAATGAGTGGAGGGTGCAAGGAGGTGTCTGAGCACCCCAAGCTCTCTCTGGCCGAGGAATATCCTGTAACAGAATGTTCTTTTCAATTTTAATGATTTTTTTTTCCCCTCCATGAATTTCTTTGGATTCTTCCAGCACACCCCAAGGTCTTGGTTTCAAGGCGTTCAGAGCTGAGCGAGACCAAACTCTGCTTTTTGAGGCTGGGGAAACAACCCAAAATCCTTTTCCACAGCTCCTTTCCCCACCCCAGGGCTGCCCAAAATCCTTTTCCACAGCTCCTTTCCCCACCCCAGGGCTGCCCAAAATCCTTTTCCACAGCTCCTTTCCCCACCCCACGCGGTGACCTCTGAATGGAGCTGGTTTTTATTGGATTCAGATCGTGCTGCTGGCTCCCCCAGACCTGCCCGGGGTTAAATTCCCTCTGGGCACTGTCAATATTTGCAGACGTGGGTGGGAATTCACCCCACGTGCTCTCTGTGCTGGTGCCCACGGAAAAAACCCAGAACAACAATTGGTGTTTTATTAAAAAAGCAGGTTTGGGAAGGCTGGGCTGGCTCCAGGGTCCCTTTTCCAGCCCCCTGGGAGGTGACCCTGCCTTTGTGTGGGCTCTGGAATGTTTTAGGAGGGCAGAACAGGCAAACAGTGGCTGGGTTCTGCTGGTGGTGTTGCAATTTTATTGAGTGTGTTGCAACTTTTTTCAGTGTATTTGAACCTTAAATTACCTCCACAGTCCACCCCTGCCTGGGGGAAAATCACTTCCCTGTCCACCTCAGGCGCTCCAGGATTTTCCTGGGGGTGTTAGGTGCAGGAATCCAGGGAAATGTCACAGTGGCAAAACTAGCCTTTTTCCCCCCAAAAAAAGAAAGAAGCCCAGAAGTTTCTCTCAAAGCCACCTCAGAGACTTCACCAAAAACTCGAGGTCATCTAATTGGGCAGAAGCCCAAAAGTCCCGCTTGGCCCATCAGGTCACTTTCATTTCAAAGAAATCGAAATTTCAAAGAAATTTCAAACTTTAATTTCAAAGAACAAAAAGAACCGAGCTGCTTTTTGCGAGGTGTTTCTACCAGGGGCAGACCTCCGCACCTGGCTCGAGGTTTTCTGTTTGTTATTTTGCCTTTTATTAAACCTCTTTTTTTGTTTCTAACACCTCAAGCAGAAGCTGTCCTGCCTATTATTTCCCCAAGAGGAAATAGCTAAGCTATTCTTGGGTGTGTTGGGTTCCCTTTTGAGGGTTTTTAAGAAATAGCTGAGCCGTTCTTGGGTGTGTTGGGTTCCCTTTTGATTTTTTTATAAGACCTGGCCGGAGAAAAAGAAACCTGACACCCAGGGATGGACATCCCAGCCGGGTTTGAGGAGCAGGAATTGCTCTGGGAGGGTCACAGTCTCTCTTTTTCCCTTCCAGGACGTGGCGGGCGTCATCAGCAGGTAGGGAATTCTGCTCTCCCCGCTGCCCAATCCAGGGGTCCTGGGGAGGGTGGAATTTTCCTTCCCCCTCTCTGCCAGCCTCGGGTCTCCTCCATCTCCTCGGGAATCTGATTTTCCAGTGCCCCTTTCCCTACCAGCGGGCTCCTTGCAGGCTCAGGTGGGACCAGAAATTCCGAATTCCCTGATTTGCTCCACCAGCGGCTGGTGGAGCTGGGGAGGGGGTTTCACCCCCAAAAAATCCCCCCATCACCCCAGAGAAGCCTCAAAATCCACGCCCAAACCCCCAATTCCTCACCCCAAGGAGGATGGAATCCTCGGGGCGGGATGGGACAGGAGCAGGGGGGGGAAAGGGAGCTGGAAATGGGGGAATGCCAGCGATTTAACCATTTCCTCGTCGTTTTTTAATTTTTTTTTTATTTTTTCCCCTCGTCAGGAGCGACGACGTGAAGTGCCAGAAGCCCATCCCCGTCTGCACCGACATGAAGATGCACGTCTGCAACTTCTCCCTCAAAACCGTGGTCCTCGAGAAGGTCCTGAAGAAATTCCGAGGTGGGTGGGAAAGGCTGGGAAAAAAATAAAAAAAAATATCACATAATCCCTGTTTTTTCCTGGCATTGGGAGGGAACGCTGCTGGAGGGCTCTAGGGCACCGAAAATGAGCAGAAATCTGGGAAAAAGTTCCAAAAATCTCATTCTGGAGGTGGGGATGAGCAGGAAGAGGCTCAGCCAGGCGGGTTTCTGGGGAAGGAAATGTGTTTGGTTTTTTTTTTGTTTGTTTGTTTTTTTTGTTTTTGTTTTTGTTTTTGTTTTTGGTTTTTTGTGGTGTTTTGTGATGTGGTTTTTTTTTGTTTTTGTTTTTTGTTTTTTTTTTTTTTTTAAAGGGGGAAAATCGGCCTGTGAGCATCAGCTTTGGAGCAATAAAAACTTTAATTTCAAGACAGCCAAGCCCTGGGTTTGCAGGAAGCCACGAGGTGGCGCTGAGAGAGCTGGAAAGGCAAAATGACCCAAAAAAAGAGCGGCTCTGGAAGAGAAAAAAACCAAATTCCAAATGGGAATTACACCCTGGGGCAAGAATTGGCTTAAAGGAGGTGCTCAAGGCTTGAAATTCCAAGATAGGAGAGGGCATGATCACTGTGGTTTAAATAAATCCTGTGTTTTCTTCATGCCAAGAAGGGGTTTTTAATGAAAATTAAATATATTTAACATATATATATTTAATATCTATATTTTAATAAAAATTAAATATATTTATATATAAATACATAAATATATTTAAATATATTTCATGCCAAGAAGGAGGTTTTTAATGAAAACTAAATCTATTTAGCATAGATATATATTTAATAAATACATTATAATGATAATTAAACATATATAAAAATATATTTCAATGTATTTTAAAGGAAATTAAATATATTTCATGAAAATTAATTATATTTATATATAAATATATTTAAATATATTTCATGCCAAGAAGGGGTTTTTAATGAAAATTAAATATATTTAAGGGGGTTTAAAATTAAAATTAAATATATTTCATGAAAATTAAATATATATAATATAAAATTAAATAATTATACTTAAAATTAAATATATTTAAAGAGGATTCTCCCCTGTTGCGCTGCTGCATCCTCAGCTCTTGCTGATGCTTTGGTGGCCCTAAAAGAGACCTGGGCCATCCCTTCTGCCTCTCTGGGTGTCACCACTCACGGCCCTGCCTTTTCTCCTTCCAGAAAACCTGCAGGACGAGCTGGGAAGAGGTGAAAAAGGTAAAAAAGAAGAGATTTCACACTTAGCACCCAGAGCAAAGACTCAAAATTGTGGTTGTACTTTGCAAAGCCAAAGAGAGAGGACAAAAAGGAAGAAAAAAAAAAAGAAAAAAAAAAAGAGAAAAAGAAAAAAAAGGAAAAGACACTCTAGATTTGCACTTAACAAACCCACAGATTTCAGACCAAAAAAAGCCACTCTGAGCCCCTCAATTTGCCAAATTTCCTCTGCTGGGCTCCACCAGGGAATTGGGATGGAGGGTTGAGCTCCAGCATGAAGCCAGAGGGGTTAAATCCCATCAGAATTTGGTTAATTCCTTAAATTAGTTAAGAATTCAAATTAAATCCCATCAGAATTTGGTTAATTCCTTAAGTTAGTTAAGAATTCAAATTAAATCCCAGGAGAATTTGGTTAGTTCCTTAAGTTATTTAAGAATTCAAGCTAAATCCCAGCAGAATTTGGCTCATTTTTAAAGTTGATTAGGAATTTAACTCCTTCCCACAGGAGAGGTCGTGAATTTGAGGGACAAACCCAGCCCAGGATAATTTTCCATGCTGGGCGAGCCCCTGGGAATGGGCTCTGCAGGAATTCTGGGATGAGCCCTCTCCCTCTGACCTCCGCCTGAGATTAAAACCTGCCCCATCCACACTTCCCCGCAGGTGCCCAGAGCAGAATTTTCAGAAGAAAAATCTCATTTTTTGCTTTTAAAAAGCTGCGGTCTCTCTCACTTTGGGTCTCAAAGGAGGACAGCCCACAGGGTTGGACCTTTTCCAAGGCATTGATGGAATTGGCTCGTTCCACCCCATTTCCCCACAGTTTTGCTGGTGGGATTTGCAGTTTCTGGTGCAGGAAATGTTATTTTTTGGCTACTCTCACTTTTGGGGAGGAACCTGGCGCTTAAATGATCCCAGCCTTCCCCATTATGGTTTTCCCCACCTTTACAAAGCACTCTGAGGCTTTTAATCCCACCGTGTCTCTTCTGGGAAATTTTTATGCCAATTTCTGACCCGAATCTGTGAATTTTGGAGAGCACGAAATCCTTTATGGAGCAGCACCTGCTGCGTTTCAGCTCCAGAGGCCCCATTTTGCACTCCCCCCAAAGGGTCTCGTGGACTGGGGGTGACTTTGCTGACTACAACCACAATTTGAGGTCACTCGTTGCTTCCTCTGAGCCTGAGTTTGGAAAGGGGGAGGGAAAAAAAAGCTGTTGGGACCAGGCTGCACTTGCACGTTTGGTTTGCTCCAGGTGGAAAGATGCCCTTAGGTTGTGGCTTCCCACAAGGATTTGGGGTGGTTTGGGGATCCAAACTCTGAGATTTGTGATGCCAGGGGGGTGTGGAGCCCACCTGTGTGTGGACGAGCTGGAAACCAAGATTTAAAAAAATCAATTTATGTGGAAAAAAAAAATAATCCTTGACCTAAGGCCCATCTTTGCTGTTGATAACTGCAGATTATCTGCATGTGCTTTGTCATGGCGCTCCTTTCTCCCGCTGGCCTCGTGTTGTTGCCGCCCCATTTCTCGCCAGAAGCAGCACGAGACAAACCCCCCCTCGAGGGATTTGGGGTGTCCATGGGGGTGGGATTACTGGGGCTAAACTGGGACGATTGAGATCCGGGCTGGTCCAGGAATTGGTAACTGCCACCCCGCGTCGCGCTTTTCTTCGCTCGCGGAGTTCTGAGGAATAAGGAAATGAGGATGAGGATGAGGATGAGGATGAGGATGAGGATGTCACCTCTGTCCCCAACAGAGGACCTGACCCTGGACCCCGACTCGGCCAACCACCTGCTGATCCTCTCGGCCGACCTCAAGAGCGTGCGCATGGGCTGCAGGAAGCAGGAGCTGCCCGACAACCCCAAGCGCTTCGACACCAACTCGCGCGTCTTGGCCAGCACCGGCTTCAAGTCGGGGCGGCACTACTGGGAGGTGGAGGTGGGCCCCTCGGACGGCTGGGCCTTCGGCGTGGCCCGCGAGTCCGTCCGCAGGAAGGGGCTGACGCAGTTCTCCCCCGAGGAGGGGATCTGGGCCGTGCAGCAGAACGGGGGCCGCTACTGGGCCGTGACGTCGCCGCAGCGCACGCCGCTGTGCCTCAGCCGCAAGCTGAGCCGCGTCCGCGTCTACCTGGACTACGAGGGCGAGGAGGTTTCCTTCTACGACGCCGAGAGCATGCAGCACATCTTCACCTTCAACGTGGCCTTCCAGGAGAAGGTGTTCCCGCTCTTCTCGGTCTGTTCCACCGTCACCTACATCAAGCTGTGCCCCTGAGGCGCCGCGGGGAAGGGCCGGACGGGCGCCTGGGACTGACTCAGATCAGCCTGGTTTTGGGGGGACGCGGGCGGTGGGGTGGCCAGGAGAGCACCACAAGGAGGGTCTTCGGGGCACAGAGACGTCCAGAAGTTGTGGCCGCCAGCTTCGAGGAAGGTGGTGGTCGCCAACTCAAAAGATCGCGGCCACCAATTTGAGCTCAGCCCTGGAAGGGGTGACAAGCTCTGCCAGTCAGCGGGAAGGAACCTTCCAGAAGTCATTTGTGGCTCCGGGTCTGACCCTGGATGGGGGTTTGAGGGTCTGCGGGAAGCTTTGGAGCGGCTCCTCCGCCCCCTTGGAAGTGCCGACGGCTGGGAAATTGGATATTTATGGGGTGGGAAAGGTGGGGTTGAGCAGGGATCTTGGGACGTCCATCCAAAGCAAAGCTCCCCTGTTCGTCCACAGGGAAGAAATCCAGCCAGAAATCTCCTGGTTCCTTCTCCCACCTGGGGAAATCATTTTCCCCCCCAAAAAAGCTGGTTTTGGGATGTTGTGAGAGTTG